>NC_067152.1:20827762-21115262 GCF_903995435.1 Acomys russatus | reverse complement strand
GGAGAACACTGATCCCAGCAGCCCTTGAGAAGCTGTGGGGTAGCAGTTTCCCCACTACGACCTTCCAGCTCCCAGGAAAGCCTGGGATCACAGGGTGTTCCTAAGGGAGGACGAGCATCCCACCCTGCAGGGAAGCCTCTTATGTTCAGAAAGCAAACAAGTCCATGGCTTTAGGAGGTTCCCCCAAACTGACCAGATTCAGTAGGGGAATAGAAGCAGTAATGCTGGCTGGGAGATGTTCTCAGACAAACTGGGCAGCCGGGAAGAAGTCGAGACCAGCCCAGCAGCTGGATAGTAGCTCAGACCAATTGAACTACCCGGAACAAACTCTAATAGAGAGAATACTGTGTTAGCTGAAATAAATCAGACATAAAACAAGCTGCAGAATTGTATGTCCTGTCTTAATACTGGAAGCTAAAACAAAACTTGACCTGAATATTGAATAATAGTTAATAGACATCAAGATGTATGTGTGTAGAGAAAAAAAAAAACCAGACATTTCTTTTTTTTTTTTTCTTTTTTCTTTTCTTTTCTTTTTTTTTTTTTTTTTAAAGATTTATTTAATGGGTGGCGCACGCCTTTAATCCCAGCACCCAGGAGGCAGAGGCAGGCGGATCTCTGTGAGTTCGAGGCCAGCCTGGTCTACAAAGCGAGTTCAGGACAGCCAAGACTACACAGAGAAACCTTGTCTCGAAAAACAAAACAAATAAACAACAACAACAGAAAGATTTATTTTATGAATATGAGCACTTTGTCTTCATGCACATCAGAAGAGAGATTCAGATCCTATTACATATGGTTGTGAGCCACCATGTGGTTGCTGGGAGTTGAACTCAGGACCTTTGGAAGAGCAGACAGTGCTCTTAACTGCTGAGCCATCTCTCCAGCCAGACATTTCTTTTTTGTTTGGTCAGCTTTGGTTTTTCGAGACAACATTTCTCTGTGTTAGCCTTGGCTGTCCTATACCCACTTTGTAGACCAGGCTGGCCTTGAACTCACCATCAGCCTGCCTCTGCCTCCTAAGTGCTGGGATTAAAGGCCTGTGCCACCACACCCAGCCATCAGACATCTTTCTGACCTGTTGAGCTGTCTGCAGGTTACGTATGCAGTGTGCTCCAGGTTTTCAGCTTTTGTGAGCTGTCAGCCATGCTGGGGTGGGCCCTTGGGATGTAGCTTTGCGAGTCATTTCAGTTTCTGTAACCAACTCTTCACCTATGATGCTATAAGTAACCCCAATAAAACTCATAGCTCATCAAATTGTACTTCAGGGTTATCCATATTTTGGTCTGTTACTGGTTCCCTATCTGGAGCAAAAAGATGTTTGTTCATGGCTCCTCAGAAATAGCGTCACATGTAAAAGAAACTTTTATTCTCCTGGCTCAGTTGTTATCTGGCAGGCTTACTGCCTCCTTCTGCTCACCTAGGCCCAGTCCTGGAAGCTTCTAGCCTCCATACAATCTAACCCAGGCCTAGAATGTTTTCAGCCTCTGAGATTTACTGCTTAATAAGGTCACCCTTTCTTGTTCTTTCTGAGCTCTGGGCTGGCTGGTTCAACTCAGCTGTTCTGGCTCACACTCTTCTCCCAGCTGACTTACTTAATTGCTCTGCTTGGCCTCAAACTAACTCAGCAATCTGCTATTTTTTTTTTTTTTTTGTCTTTTTTCAAAACAGAGTTTCTCTGTGTAGCCTTGGCTGTCCTGGACTCACTTTGTAGACCAGGCTGGGCTCGAACTCACAGTGATCCATCTGCTGTGATTAAAGGCATGTGCCACCGTGCCCAGCCAACAACCTGCTCTTATCTCCTGCCTCTTCTCATTTTCTAGCTAGTTCTATCTTCACCTGAGTTCTCTCTTTCTCTCTCTCTGCAACCCATCTTTCTATTACTGTCTTGGTAAAACTGCCTCTTAAGTAGCTTCCCTTTTCTTTCTCTTCCCATGAGAGTTTGGTGTATCCTATTCTGTCAAATCTTCTCTGACTCATCCCTTTTCTGCCACTCAATTAGATGTCATTTCTAAACATGGGTGTTTTCCTTCTACAAACTAACTTTACCTTTGTTTAGGATTAATGGCATGTATCACCACACCTGGATCTAAGCTTTTCTTTACCTGATAACTTGTTTTATTCTAGGCTGGCCTTGAACTCAGATCTGTTTGCCTCTGTCTCCTGGATAAAGGTATGTTTGTATTCCGGCCGGCTCACACAGGCCTAGAAGATCTTTGCATGTGATCTCTGGCCAGAACAGCCACGTTCTGAATTAACCTTCTTCTACAGTCACACATTACAAGCCAAAGATCAGCATGGGACAGGAAGCTGGGACTTCAAGCCAGCATTAAGATCTAAGATCACGGGGCTGGAGAGATGGCTCAGAGGTTAAGAGCACTGGGTGCTCTTCCGAAGGTCCTGAGTACAATTCCCAGCAACCACATGGTGGCTCATAACCATTTATAGTGAGATCTGGTGCCCTCTTCTGGCCTGCAGGCACACATGCTATATAACTAATAAATAAATCTTTTAAAAAAAAAAAAATCTAAGATCACCTTGATATGTCTGCCACGGCATTTCTCCAAGCCCCCCCCCCCCATTTATTTATTTACTCATATAGTTAGTTAATAAGTGTGTGTGCACGCGTGCATCCGAGCATGCACTCACATGTGTTGAGGTCGGGTCCCCCAATTATCCCAGGGTGGTCTAACTTGCAGTGTAGCCCAGTTGGTCCCAAACATCAAACTCGCAATCCTCCTGCCTCAGACAGTCCAGTTCTGGAGTTACAGATGTGTGCACCAGCCCCAGTTCAAGGCATTAAACGTGTGTCATTTGCTACAGCAGCAACAGGGGATAGGCATACTGCTTACTCCTCAGAATTCAGCCCAGATCTCCAAGAGACCTTCTGCAACCTGCCTAAGTAGGTCACTCATGCCTGGACTCCCTCGCTCAACACTTGCTGCACCAGAGCCCCCGCCCCAACATAAACACACACACACACACACACACACACACACACACACTCAGCACTAGGGCTTGAGCCCCTGCTAACTTCTACAGTGAGCTCCTTGAAAGTAAGTACCCTGAGCCGGGCGTGGTGGCGCACGCCTTTAATCCCAGCACTCAGGAGGCAGAGGCAGGCGGATCGCTGAGAGTTTGAGGCCAGCCTGTTCTAAAAAGTGAGTCCAGGATGGCCAAGGCTACACAGAGAAACCCTGTCTCGAAAAACAAACAAACAAACAAACAAAAGAAAGTAAGTACCCTGTCTTCTTACCTTCACAGCCAGGACCCAGCTGATGGACCAGTGAATGGATTTTTGCCCAAGTCAGTCTTTACTCAAGACCTCACAGTTGGCCTTAGCTCTTGGCCCAAGGAAAGATAAGAGTTACATCATTTAAACAAAGAGGATTAGATTTTCTGCTTTACAAAACCGAGTCTTTCGCAACACTTGGCCTGTGTGAGGGTTGAGTTTATTTCACTTTTCTTTTTCTTTTCCTTATTTATTTCACATGCATTGGTCTTTTGCCTGCATGTGTGTCTGTGTGAAGGTGTCAGATCCCCTAGAACTGGAATTACAACTGTTTTTTTGTTTGTTTGTTTGTTTGTTTTTTGGGACAGGGTTTCTCTGTGTAGCCTTGACTGTCCTGGACTTACTTTGTAGACCTGGCTGGCCTCGAACTCTGAACCTGAGTCTTCTGGAAGAGTAGCCAGTGGGTTTTTTTATTGTTCTTTTGTTTTTGTTTTTGTTTTTCTAGACAGTGTTTCTTTGTGTAACAGCTCTGGCTATCCTGGACTCACTTTATAGACCAGGCTGGCCTCGAACTCACAGAGATCCGCCTGCCTCTGCCTCCTGAGTGCTGGGATTAAAGGCGTGCGCCACCGCGCCCGGCTGCAGCCAGTGTTCTTAACCACTGAGTCATCACTCCGGCCTTATTTCATTTTTCAATTTGGGGTTGCAGCAATAAATAAATAAATAAATAAATAAAGGTGATCTCTTCCGAGCCTGGAACGCAGTCTCCTGTGAACTATGACCGAACTAATTTTATTCCAGGCAGCAGTACAAATCGGGGTTCCTTATTTTCACTTTCAGTCTGAAAACCAGAAACATCTGTTTTTAGAACACTCTTAGCTGGCTTCTTGTTGTTGTTAGTGGTTTATGGGACGTTTTGATCTTGGTGACTAGGTGGATCTATGTGGGCCTGATTAACAGGATGAAAAGAGCATTATGTGTTAAATCTTCTAAATCTCTTTGGAGATTAAAACACTCTCTCCTGCATCTTCCTCTCGTACCTCCCTTCTTTCTCTCTGCGGAGACAGAGGTCAAGGCTTTACACACAGTGCCCCAGTGCACACACGCTAGGCAGGTAGGCTACGAGGAGCAACACTTTTGCTCTTAGGCTTGTTTGACAAGATCTTGGTGTGTACACCCAGGCTAGCCTCGGACTCTTTATTGTCACCTCAGCCCTTTAGCCCTGGGTTATAGGCCTGCATGACTAGGCTTTGGAGACTTGTGATAGTTTTGGCTGTTCCACTTTGAGACGCTCCTAGAGAGACCGGCTCGAGGGAAGGCTCCGGGGCTCCGGGCTCTAGCTGAGGTTCCAGGTTCCCACAGAAGAAATCCTGCTGATTACGCCAGGAGAATTGTTCCTTGGAACTGATATACTTACAGTTTCATTATTGTATTCTTTAATCTTCTTTTCCTATTGTTTAGGTTAGTTGGGTTATAAGTGAGGTACTCTCGGTTAATAAATTCATAATAAAATATAATTGTTAAAAAAAATTGAGCCTACATAAATCTTTTTCTAAAACCTGTTATTACATTGTGTGTACGTGTGTGTGTGTGTGTGTGTGTGTGTGTGTGTGTGTGTGTGTGTGTTGCTGGGGATTGAACACAGGGCTTTCAACATGCTAGAAAAGTACTCCATTATTTTCACTTTTTTTTTTTTTTTTATTTTTCAAGATATGGTTTCTCTGTGTAGACCAAACTGGCCTTGAACTCAGAGACCTGCCTGTCACCTAAAGATGTCACCTAAAGACGCCAACCTTTCTTTTTATTTTGAGACAGGATCCTTTTAAATTGCCTAGGCAGGCCTCGACCTTTTAACCTTTCTGCTTCAGTCTTTCTACGGTAGCTGGTATTACATCTACATCACCAGGCTTGCAACACACAATTTATTATCCACCTCCTTCCTTCTCTTCTTGAGCATTTCAACTAGGACAATTTCCAAGGCCAGTAGCATTATTTTCTGTTCTCTGTGATTAAAATTTTTGGACAGAGGAGAATGTGTTGGCAGATCTATACTCCCAGCACTTTGCAGTAGGAGGCAGAAGGATCAGGAGTTCACCACCAACATCAGTTACTTAGTCAATTGGAAGCCAGCCTGGGTTACATGATACCTTGTCTAAAAAAAAAAAAAAAAAAGCAATAGGAGTGGTGGCGCACACCTTTAATGCCAGCACTCGGGAGGCAGAGGCTGGTGGATTGCTGTGAATTCAAGGCCAGCCTGGTCTAGAAAGTGAGTTCAGGACAGCCAAAGCTACACAGAGTAACCCTGTCTCAAAAAAAAAAAAAAAAAAAAAAAAAAAAAAAAAAAAAAAAACCACAAACACAAAACAAAACAAACAAACAAAAAACCAACAGTAAGAACCCAGGAGATGGCTCAGTGGGTAAAGGTGAAGCCTAAATGACTCGAGTTTAATCCCCTCGACCCACCTAGTGGAAGGAGAGAACCAGTTTCAACAAGTTGTTTCCTGATTCCCATTGTGCGCAAGTACGTTGCGCTTGTACGAATCACATAAAGCTGGCTGTGGTGGTGCTGGTCTGTAAGACAAAAAAGCAGGCAAGAGGATCGACGTTCAAGATCATCTGAGAATACGTAGAGTATGAGGCCAGCCTGAGCTATATGAGCCCCTATCTCAAAAAAAAAAAAAAAAAAAAATTGCTACTTGATGTTGACATTATTGTCCCTTCCCTCCTTTTCTTTGTTTCTTTCTTTGTCTGTCTTTCCCCCTCTCCAGGCTGGCCACAGACTCCCTGTGTAGCTGAAGATGACCCGAGTTCCTGATTATCCTACCTTTATCTCCCTGGTGGGATCAGAAGTGATTGATACCATGCCTGTCTCTGAGTCCATTTCTGCAGCAGATAAGGAAGGGGACAGGAGCAAAGGCTTCCCTAGGCAGAACGACTCACTCCTTCCTCCCCTTTCCCCAAGACTCACCCAGAGACTAGTCAAGAAAAAAAAAAAAAAAAAAAAAAAGAGGGCGTGGGGAGGGGTCCCGAGGACCAGAATGTACCCTTCACTTTGCCAGGGCAATTGTTTATCTGGCAGGGGTCAATAATTTGCTCAGGGTCATCCACCAAACCTTCCAGGCAGAGCTTGGATCCTGAAACTTGGGATGCCAGTCAGTAGCCCTCATTCCGTGGGCGTGGCCTTCCGAAGCCACTGTATAAACCGAATTTGGAGGGTATGCCCTTCCGAGCCTTCAAAGTCTCTCCTCTTGACCTGTTCTCCACGGATTCCTCCCAAAAGCTGCCAGAGAGATCTGTGGTCACTCTGGAGAGATCAAAGACGGAGTAACTGGATTACTCCTGACCACAGCTGAACCAGGATTCCAGATAAGGACAAAGGTTCACTAGGTCAACCTCTGCCCTCAGACCGCTGTTCCTCCCGGCCTATCTAGCTTTCTTCATTTCCAAGTCAGGAGAGACAAAGCCACCCTGCCAGGACCTTTCTTCTCTTCTTGATCTGGAGGCCAGATCATTCCCAGGACAACGTGGGACTAGAAGGTGTAGAAGTTGTGCGCCCAGGCCCAGAAATGAGCAGTCACTCCTTTAGATCTTATCGCTCATCCTTCGTGGATTACATATTAGAATACATGTCAGACGGCACCAGGGAGCAGCTGAGGAAATTGTGTTTCTGGCCCCAAGCTAGGGCAGAAAGACAGAAGGGAGGATTCAACAAACTTGTCGCTGACGCCGCCGCCACCTGTTCTCGTCTACCGGGTACTCTTCTCGGAATGACGTAGTCCAGAGAAGGGGAGGGTGCCGCGGGTCGAACTAAAAAGCTAACTCCCGGCCTTGGGGTCGGGGGGAGGGGCGGCAACTAGCCCCTGGGCCCCACCGAGTACAGAGGGGCTCACCCATCAGACCGGTTGGTCCCTCCCGACTGCCACTTCTCTTCCCAGAGGTCCTCTGTTCCAGCTGCCAGGCCCCAGGGACGCTTTGGGCAGGTTCCTTTGACCTGTAGCTCACCACCGGGGAAGTTCCCACGTGACCCACGCGCTACCGGGCACGTGGGACCGACCAGCCTTAGTATTGCCATCTGGCCCTATATAGGCTCCTGATTAGCTTTCCGTTTAGGAAACTCCTCAGCCCTTGAAACTTATCCGAGTGATGGTTGCTGGAAGGTCCTGTGTTGTGCGGCAGAGTGGGTCTTGGGATCCCCGAAGAACAAACAAAAACCAGGGGCGGTCCTTCAGAGGGCTGTTAGTTCCCACGCGAAGGTGGCCCGGGACTCCTAATCTCCACTTCCCTGCCTCTCCTCTCCTTGCCCCGCCCCGCCCCGCCCCGCGGAGGACCCAATCCTCCTCACCCCATAGGCAGAGCGACCCTCCCGCCTCCCCGCCCGCTCCTTCTTCGCCCCCGCCCTGTTCGCTTTCAAAGTTTACTCCGGGTTGGGACCCGCGGCGGAAGCAAACCATGGCTGTCTATCTCGGGATGCTGCGCCTCGGAAGGCTGTGTATCGCGAGCCTGGGGGCGCAGGGACCCCGGGCGCTGCTCTCTCGGCCTTGGCAGAACTCGAAGTTGCAGGGTGTCCGCGCTCTCAGGTACCCCGAGCTGCTACCCGAAAAGAGAGGGGGGCTGGGTAGTCCCGAGAAGAAGGGAACTTGGGAGTTCTGCAGAGTTTTGCAGGGGCTGACCCCACTCTGGGTGGCCCTCGCACACACTTACCCTACCACCTAGGCAAAGGGAAGAGTGGGCCTGCCTGGGCTCTGCGGGTGCTGCTGATAGCTGCAGGAGTCCCAGATTGAGTTCAAATTCTAGTTCAGAATTCTGTATGCGTCCCGTGTGACACACAGCACCAGAAGTGTAGACTTTTAACAGAACAGAGCCCAGTGCTTCCGGGGGGTGGGGGGGACGGGGACGACACTCTCTCAGCTGTACCCACTTCATTGAAAAGCAAGGGGACCGTTTGGGGGTCTTCGGGGCACTGAGTATAACACATCCTTCCCTCTGTTTTCTCTCCCTCCCCTTGTTCCTTTTTTGTTTGTTTATTTTTCGAGACCGGGTTCTCTGTGTAGCCTTGGCTGTCCTGAAACTCGCTCTGTAGACCAAGCTACCCAGATCCGCCTGCCTCTGCCTTCGGAGTGCTGGGGCTAAAGAAAGGCGTGTGCCACCGCCACCCGGCTTTTTCCCTCTGTTTTCAATCATTGGCGCTTGCTTCTGGGCCTGTTTATCTGTCCTCCGTGCAAGGACTGGGAAGGGGGTTGGCAGGAGAGAGTTGATTGAATAAAGCTAATGTGGACAGACACTGAGGAGAACACAAGAGATTGCCGTGGGAAAGGCCAGCACATAGCCCGACTTGCACAGCCACACACAGTCTGGCAAGATGTTAAACCCGTTGTCCATTTTATTCAAGCTACCGGCTTGGACGGGAGTAGTGGAGACACAGCAGAAAAAAGAATATAGCCCTGAAAACTACACACTACTAAGGCTGGGCGGTGGCGGCACGTGCCTTTAAGGCGGAGGCAGGTGGATTTCTGAATTCGAGGCCAGCCTGGCCTACGGAGTGAGTTCCAGGACAGCCAGGGCTACACAGAGAAACCCTGCCTCAAACCCCCTGCACCCAATAAAGAGACACTCGGCAGACAAGTTGGAAGATGCCTTTTTGACTGGAACTCTCAGATTACAACCTTTTGAAAACTAGGAAGCAAGCGGTTGTGTGTGTGTGTGTGTGTGTGTGTGTGTGTGTGTGTGTGTGTGTGTCCGCGCGCGCGTGCACGTGGGCGAGCTGAGTTCGCTTTCTACCACAGATGTCCATGCTCAGCCCCTGTGAGGCACTGTAATATCCCTCTGCCTCATTATCTAAGGAGTCTTAGGGGATCATGGCTGGGGAGTGAATGGCACTGTTTTTTGTTTTGTTTTGTTTTTGCTTTTGTTTTTGTTTTTCAAGACAGGGTTTCTCTGTGTAGCCTTGACTGTCCTGGACTGGCTTTGTAGACCAGGCTGGACTCAAACTCACAGCAATCTGCCTGCCTCTGCCTCTCAAGTACTGGGATTAAAGGCTAATTTGAGCACTTTTAAGGGGACTCTCTCACCTCTTTTTCTCCCTAGGCCAACCTGACCCTCCCCTATCCCTAGTTGCCCCATCTCACCTTTGAACTCTTGCATTTCCCCGAAGGCTTTGAGGACTCTGGAGAAAGATACTCCCCCAAAAGTACACCTACTTTAGAAACTGAATCGGATCTAGTGCTTCGATGTGTGTTTCACGTTTACAGATGTACAGGTGCACATGTGTGTCTATGCGCTCGTGTTTTAGGTGCAGATGAAGAGGGTAACAGGTCAATGTTGGGTGTTTTCCATGCTCTGTGGCTACCTTACCGTTTCAAGGTAGGGTCTTTGACTGAGCCTGGGGCTCATTGATCTGCCAAGGCTGGCTAGCCAATGAGTTCTAGGGGTCTTTCTTCTCTGTCCCCCTACTCCCTAGCACTGAGAAGTTACAGGCGGCTTTTGTGGGCGTGCTGGGAGTCTGAACCCGGTTCCTTAGGCCTGCACAGCAGTTGCTTTGTGGTCTGAACCGTTTCCCTAGCCCCAACATTCCCGACCTTTTGACATTTTCCTGTGTACACAAAGCAGATCACTCACTTGCCTCAGGCCTGTGACCTCTAAGGGTTTCAGTGTTAGGACGAGACCCATTTTCTGCGCATCTGGCGCAACTTCTTTCCATTCCTCTCCTGTTTGCATCCTTCCTTGCTGACTGCGGGGCGCGGGTGGGGGTGGGGGGGCCGTTTACCTGGTTTGTTTTTTTACTCTCCCTTGCATGAAGCCTCCCCCCTCCGGCATCTCAAATATTCAGCACATGTCTCTGAGGGCATTCCCTGTGTCACGTACCTAGGCCGAGCACTCAGACCCGAACTACTGAGAGGATGGAAGGAATCAAAGGGAGCACTCGCTGCTGTCCCAGGCGTGGTGGTGTAGGAAGCTGTGATCCCCCACTTTCTCTAATTTCGTCACAGGCATGTGCTGCTGCCGCCCGGTACAGCAGGTCAGCCATTCCAGCTTCATGTTTGGGTTTTCTTTGTTTTTGAGGCAGGGTCTTGGTGTGTAACCCAGGCTTACCTGCAACTTGAAGCTATTTAATCTCCCTGCCTCAGCCTCTGGAGCCATGAACTTACAGGCATGTGTCACCATGCCCGGCTCAGGTTGTTGGTTTTGCTGAACAGGAAAGAACAAGAATTTGAAGCTAGCCTGTCTTGAGATACAACCCTCTTCTACGCAGGCAGGCGTTGAGCAAGGGGGCAAATTACCTAATCTCTGAGTGCACTTAGTTTGTTGCTAATGAATTCTTACCTGCTTGCTGGCTTGCTGTGGGTGGGAGAGGCAAAAGCTGGCTTTTGTTTTCAGCCTTTCCTTTGAGGTGAGGCTGACCCGAGATTGCTAAGATTTAGACTTGGGGTGTACCTTAACAATCAATCCATCAAAGGGCAAGTTGCCTGACTCCAACTGGGCCTCTGTACAATGGCCTCGAAGGGGGAAGCCCGCAGCGTGGGTGCCTGAACCTAAGTGTGTCAGGATTTAGAAATGTCTCCAGTTGCCAGACGGTGATGGAGCTCACCTTTAATCCCAGCTCTCAGGGAGGCAGAGGCAAGTGGATTGCTGTGAGTTCAAGGCCAGCCTCACTTGTTTTGTAGGAAGAATTTGTTACAGGCACAGAACTTCCCGTGTGCTTTCTCTCTGTAACCATAAATGCACATCTACCAGCCGTCCCATTCAGGATGCTGAAAGTGAGTCCTCCACCAACGGAGTGCTGTGTTCAAAATCTTTATTGTGGTTCTCACCCCTAAGTAGACCTGTGCGGTCTGATTCCTTCATAGGCAGTGGGTTCCTTCAGGGAGGTCATATTGAGTAATCATAGGACTTTATTGGTATAATTACATATGGTAAATTGCATAGCTCTTAAGTGTATTTCTCAGTGAATTTTAACGGTTTGTTTTCTATTGCTGTAACTGAATGCCAGAGAACAGAGCAATTTGTAAGCTTCCCTTCAGAGCTCACTTAGCTCAAAGTTCTGGAGGATAGGAGTCCAAGAGCACGGTGCCAGCATCTGCTTGGCACTGGTGAGGACCGTCCTGTTGGGTCATGCCATGGCCCAGTGCATCAGGTGGGGAGACCCAGAGAACATGCCAGGGAGAACCCTCTTGTGGCAAAGCTACTCCCCCTATAACCCACTAATCCACAAAGTCACTAATGGATTACTTCCATTATCAAACGCAGAAGCCCTCATGAGCCAAAGGTTACATTCGAGGAACCGTTAATACGTGAATTTGAGGAATCATTCGAGCCGTTGCGTACTTAGACTGATTACTCAGCTTCCCAAGTCTCAGGCCTCCCCCCCCCCCCTTTTCCTCTGCTGTTTCTTCCTTCCTTCCTTGTTTTATTTATTTTATTTTATTTAGTCATTTTTTTAAAATGTAGTTTTATGGGCATGAATGTCCTGCCTGTATGTAGGTCTGAGCATCACATGCTTGCCTGATGTCCTCAGAGGCCAGACGAGGGCATCGGATTCCCCTGGAACTAGACTTTAAGCTGGTTGGGAGCCACCCTGTGGGTGCTGGAAGCTGAACCTGAGTCCTTCGGAAGAACAGCCAGCACTTTATTTTTTTTTAATGTGGCTCTCTATGTATTTGTTATAAACAACAAATAGGTCACGCTGTCCCCAATGCAGTCATATGGCCTTGGGGACCTGACAGGGCAGGGTCACAGGCCTGACTGGTCCTTGGAGAGCTCCCACTTCTTTATAGGAGGACCAGGCAGCACTGTGTTCTTCTCAGAGGCTGCCACAGGAGAGCTCTCAGCTGTCTTCCTGACAGCAGGGCCTTTTGTGAGGACGTGGTGATTGCACGAGGCACAGCCTTCCCCTCTGCCATTGCGAGTGCAGTCATCACTGTCGGACAGCTTGTGACTGGAGTCCACGAGGAGCTTAGGAGGTGGCTGGACCTGCTGGGTAATCTCTCTGGTAGCACAGCTGTAGGTAGCTTCGCTTGCAGGTCTTGCCCAGACACCCAGTTCTGCAGCTTCTTCTGGATAGTCTGAGAGTAGCAGACGCCATGTTTCTTCCACTCCGAAGCAAGCGGCCAGTACTTTAAATCATTAAAACATCTCTTTAGCTCTTTGTTTTGTTTTGTTTTGACACGGGATCACATGTTGCCCACAGAGGCCTCAACCTCTCGGCAGTCCTCTGGTCTCAACCTCCCAATGCTGACTTTATAGGCATGAGCTACCACACCTAGCTCTGCTTTTTATTTCTTCCTTCTCATTTATATGGGCTCCTTTTCTTTACTCAAATACTCAGTGAGAACAATTTGAGGAGGATTTATGTTGGCTCATTGGGTGAGGGTAAAGTCCGTCCTGGCAGGGGAGTAATGGTGGCAAGCGTGACTAGCTCTGGTGGCAGGGGTGCGAGGCAGCTGGTTGTATTGTGTCAGCAGTCAGGAAACGGAGAAAAATGAATGTGGCCTCTCAGCGCTCTTTCTCTTTTCTGTAGTCTGGGACCTCAGCTTCAGGGATGGTGCTGCTCGAGTCTCTGTGATTCCAATGTAGTCATGTGTACCACGATTAACCACCACAGTGTGTGTGTGTGTGTGTGTGTGTGCGTGAGCTCTGGGTTTCAGACCTAGGGCCTCGCACATGCTGCACAAATGCCCAGCCACTGAGTTGGTTTCAACACCCTCAGGACTAAGTTATTTATATATTTTTTTCTTTTTGTTTTCTTATTATTTACTTATGATGTTCGACTTGGTCAAAGTTAATTTTTCCCCCTGCTAAGGACATTTAAACCTTTGCAGAAATATTTACTTGTGTGTGTTTGTCCAAGTCTCCTTCCACCATGTGGACGCCTAGGGATTGAATTTAGGTCTTCCTCAGGCTTGGCCAAAAGGACCTTAAAAACTGCTGAATCATCTCATTGGCACTGTCACTGAGGACTATTTTTAGGGAGGAAGGGCTGTACTTTTTGTTCTTTTGTTTTGTTTTGTTTTGTTTTGTTTGTTTGTTTCTCTGTGTTAGTCTTGGCTGTCCTGGAGTCACTTTGTAGACCAGGCTGTCCTGGAACTCACAGAGATCCGCCTGCCTCTGCCTCCCAAGTGCTGGGATTAAAGGTGTGCGCCACCATGCCCAGCTTTTTTGTTCACTTTTTATTGAGACAAGGTCTTATTCTGTGGCCCAGGTTAGCCTCAAACTCATAACTCCTTTCCTGCCTCAGCCTCCCAAATGCTAATTTATAAACATGAATCACCACATCTGTATTTGGGGGGGGGGCAGGGGTGGTGGGGTGGTGGGTAGGGGTGGGGGTGTGGTGTAGCCAGGCTGGTCTGGAACTCTGTAGACCAGGCTGTCCTAACACTCATGGCCCTCATCCTGCCTCAACCTCCTAAGTGGTAGGATATATGTCCACACTTGCTCTCTGTGGACCTTTTAAAAAGATCATGTTAGCCTGTGGTAGTGGTGGTGGTGATGGTGGTGGCAGCGGCGGCGGCAGTGGTGGTGGTGCATGCCTTTAACCCCAGCACTTGGGAGGCAGAAGAGGGCAGATCTCTGTGAGTTTAATGCCAGCCTGGTCTACAAGATGCAGTTCCAGGACAGCCAGGACTACACAGTGACCACTGTTTAAATGGCTGTGGGTTAAGAAAACGACCACTTATTGATGCTGTCATTTTAGATTTTATTTGTCACAAGCACATGTTGATTTTCTGGACTAGTAGTTGCAGGTTGTAGCTGGTGTGAGTGTGTCACTATCTGTGCGGTGGAGAGCTATCAGAGTTCACGGCTGGAGATGCAGTGCTTATCAAGCATGCATGAATCCTGGGTCTATCCCCAAGCAATAATAGCAAAATTAGGATTGTAATCATATTTCAGAATAAGGCTCAAACATATACTCCTAATTCAATATTAGAAATAGCCACACAGGGCAGCACATCTGCCAGCTCAAAACACTTGAGGGCCAGGCGTGGTGGTGCATGCCTTTAATCCCAGCATTCAGGAGACAGAGACAGGTGGATTGCTGTGAGTTTGAGGCCAGCCTGGTCTACAAAAGCAAGTCCAGGACAGCCAGGACTACACAGAGAAACCCTGTCTCAATAAACTTAAAAACAAACAAATGAACGAAAACATTTGGCCGAGTCAGGAAGATTATGTAACCCTGGGTTTGCAGCTTCAAATGCTGCATCCAGGGTTAGTCCTTCCTGCCAACCAACACAATGATGGTCAATCATTAGGTCTACTGTCTAAAATTTAGAGCAACAAGCCCCCTGGGGATGCTGATGACTGGTGGCAGATAGGCTGTTGGAGTGGTATCTTGGGACAATAAATCTCAGGGTGGTATGCAAGGAAGATGGGAAAAAAGAGCCTGACTTTGAGTCCCCTGACTATGCCAGCAAGTCACCCCATCTTTTGATTGCTTTAGGTAAACCTAGTGAAGAGGTCATCAAACCTCTAGACTTTTGTTTTGTTTTGTTTTTTTGAGACAAGGTTCTTCCGTGTTAGCCTCGGCTAACTGGACTTTGTAGACCAGGCTGGCCTCGAACTCACAGCGATCCGCCTGCCTATGCCTCTTGAGTGCCAGGATTAAAGGTGTGCGCCACCACGCCTGGCTAGACTTTTTTCTTTCTGAGTCAGGGTCTGACTACCCCAGAGTGACCTGAAACTATGTGGCCCAGGTTAGCCTCAAGCTCACAATGGTTTTTCTCCCACAGGCTGTTGAGTACAGGAATCACAGGCAGAAGTGGCCATACTTTGCTTTAGTATTTTTAAAAAAGATTTTATAGCTGGGCGTGGTGGCACACCCCTTTAATCCCAGCACTCAGGGAAGCAGACGTGGGTAGATAACTGTGAATTCTAGGCCAGCCTGGTCTACAAAGCGAGTCCAGGACAGCCAAGGCTACACAGAGAAACCCTATCTTGAAAAAGGCGGGGGAGGGGAGTACAGGGAACCTGAAGAGATGGCTCAGAGGTTAAGAGCACTGGCTGCTCTTCCAATTCCCAGCAACCACATGGCGGCTCATAACCATCTATAGTGAGATCTGGCGCTCCCCCCCCCTTTTTTAAATGTGTACTTGTGTGTATTTATGTGATTGTATGACACACGTGTGTGGGTTGCTGTAGAAACCAAAAGAAGGTGTTGGATCCTCTGGAGCTAGGGTGACAGTTGTGAGCCAATTGATGTGGGTGCTATGAACTGAACTGGGTCCTCTGGAAGAGCAGAAAATGTTCTCAACCACTAAGCCATCTCTGTAGCCCCTAGCATTTTTTTTTGTTTGTTTGTTTGTTTAAGAGATGGGGTTTTTCTATATTGCCCAGATTGGTTCTATAGTCCTGGGCTTAAGTGATCCTCCTGCCTCAGCTTCCCAAATATTTGATAAGTGATATCACTGTGTATGACAAACGTCTTGCATTTTTCCTCTTAGTCACATTGGAATAATATGTACAGGATGGTGCAACCCTGTAATTTCCAAGGTTTCCCCTTGGAAAAAGGAGGGGAAAATATCTAATGCCAATTTCAGCTATATATTGGGTTTGAGCTAGCCTGGGCTACATAATACAGGACATTCTGTCTATATACATACATAAATTAGGGAAGATTGCTCAGTGGGGGAAGGCATCTGTTGCCAAGCCTGGTGACCTTAGTTTGATTCCCAAGAACCTATGTGGTAGGAGAGAGAAAACTTCAAACAATTGTCCTTTGACCTCTACACATATGCCATGGCACGTTGATGCCCACAGGCATATGTAAGTTAATTAATGTAATTATTTTAAATCAGAAGATGGTGCATGCCTTTAATCCCAGCACGCAGGAAGCAAAGGCAGGCACATCTTTGTGATTTCGAGGCCAGCCTGGTCTACAAAGTGAGTCCAGGATAGCCAAGGCTACATAGAGAGACCCTGTCTCAAAGAACAAAACAAAACAAACAAACAAAAATCAGAAGAAAAGTAAAACAAAATTTCAAACAAGAACTATGCAAGACATAATCTACGATAGGATAACAAACATCTGTGTCCCTGTTACTCAGAAATGAAACTTAGCCATACCTAATTTCAGAAAGATATAAATGGCAGAAGTAAACCAACACAGACAACACTGAAGTCCCCTTCCATTTCTAAAGCTTGTATTTTATGTGTGTGTGTGTGTGTTCTGCCTGCATGTGTGTCTGTACAGCATGTGCATACAGTGCCCATGGAGTCAGCAGAGGGGTTTCTGATCCCCTGAAGCTGGAGTTACAGAGGATTTGAGCGAAGGATTGTGAGTTTACCTTTTGGGGTGCTGGAATCCAAGCCTGGTCCTCTAGAAGAGCAGCCAGGGCTCTCAGCTGCTGAGCCGTCCTCCCTTCAGCCCCTAAGTCTCCTTCTCATCTTCCCTGCTATAAATGAACTGTTATATCAGAGCGGCAAGTCTTATACTTTGTTTCTTTATTCTGGAATTGCATGCAAGAACCTTGTGCATCCTAAACCCTGACACTGAGCTCCACCCCAAGTTTAGTTTATACTTTTGACCCATGCATGCCCTTAGCCAACAGGTGATACAGTGTATCATTTGGTGTATAAAGTTTACATTTGTTAGACCTGAAAAGCACTGGCAGCCACCCTGGTGGTGTTTTTATATCCGTACAGGCTGCATATATACTACATCCTGCTGTGAGGAAGGCTGGCACTTTAGTTCTCTCAGCAGCAGGCACCTGCTCACGCTGCTGCCCGGGGATTGGGTTCCCTGCTTTCTCTGCTGCACAGCAGTGCCTGGCATGTGTGCCATCTGCAACAGTAGGCTTGCTGCACTGGGGTGCTGACACTACAGCTCCTCAGGGCACCGCCCTGGAAAACCTGTGCTGTTGCGGCCCCAGCAGCTTGCGGATGTTGCCGTTTGTCTATATTGCTGCCAATACTTGGAGTGGTCAGACTCTGAAGCACTCCCTGGACCATTCTGCTGGGACACAAGGGCATCTCACTGTGGCTTTAAGTTTATAACCCATGGCTATCAGTGAGTTTGTTGGTCTTTGGAAATATTCGTTGTTCCTCTCTCCTGTGTGTTGCAGCATATTTGATCCCGTTGTGAACCCTGAGATTGTCAACTGAAAACCTGTTTCTTGTTTGTGTGGTTCAGCCCTGTCACACACCTTTAATCCAAGAGCTTTCTGTACACAGAATTTTGGGGTTTTTTTTTTTTTGTTTGTTTTTGTTTTTTTTTTTTTTTTTTGAGACAGGGTTTCTTTGTGTAGCCTTGGCTGTCCTGGACTCGCTTTGTAGACCAGGCTGACCTCGAACTCACAGAGATCTACCAGCCTCTGCCTCGCGAGTGCTGGGATTAAAGGCATGTGCCACCACACCTGGCCCAAGTTTGCTTTGCTTTCTCACACCCACTTCAAGTGGTTCACAATTGCCTGTAATGCCAGCTTCAGAGAGATCTTGTGCCTTTGGTTCCTGGTGGCACCTGCACTCGTACACACACACACGCGCGCGCGCACACACACACACACACACACACACACACACACGCACGCACGCACACTTAAAATTAAAATAAAAACCCTTTTAAAGAAAGCAGGCTAGGGGGCTGGAGAGATGCTCAGTGTTTAGGAGCACTTGCTGCTTTTACAGAGGACCCAGGCTTAGTTCCCAGCATCTGCATGGCAGCTCACACCATATGTAACTCCAGTTGCAGGGGATCCAGTGCTTTCTTTTGGCCTCTGTGGACCCCAGGCATTCACATGGTACTCATGGGTCTATTCAGGCAGCGCACACGCTCCATTCGTTTGTTTAGCTTTGCTTCCTTTGTTTTCTCCAAGTGATATTTTCATTACGTTAAAAACTAGAACGTCAAATTGTTATTGTAACACCTTTAGTGTTTTCTTAGTATTAGTGATACGTCATGCTGAGTTTGTTTATGGTGTTTTCATACATGTGAATAATGTATTTCAACTATATACATCCCATACTATCTCTTATCCTCCTCTCACTCCCAATGAGCTCCCACACCCCGTGCAGTTTCACGATACGTGTGCATACGTGTACGGGGGTGGATGTATTGTGTATGGGGGGTGGGGGGGTGGATGTGTGTGTGGGTGGATGTGTGTGTGTGTGTGTGGGTGGGTGGGTGTATGCGTGGGTAGATGTACATGTGTGGGTGTATGTGTGGGTGGCCGCGTGTGTGTGGATGAGTTACATTAAGGTTGTTTACAGGAACAGGTGTGACTTTCACAGGCCCATGGACACCTTACCAGTGGCTATACCACTGAAGGAAATGCCCACCCACCCCTACCATCTGTTCTCTTGGTGTAAATCTCCCGGGGGGGGGGGTGCTTGCTCATGAGCCCCTTCTCCTGGTATGACAAGATGTTGACAAGGCCAGATCATGAGCTGGTGATGACAGGTGCTATGAGGCAGGAAGTCAGCGTTCCGCACATCTCCCCTGTCCTCCCTCAGCTCTTATGTTTTCTCCACCGCTTCATCTGAGATGGTCCCTGGACCTTGGAATGGATGGTATAGCTGCTCCATCTGTGGACAGGCGTTCAACAGTCACTTATTCTCTGCACTTTGAGCACTTATAAATCTCTGTGTTCCCTGCTGGTCATGGCAGGAAGCAGCGTCTGGGACCGAAGTTGACAACACAGCAGCACTGTTGTATGCTTGCTCAGAAGGCGATTTTATGGGCACACAGTGATCTAGGTTTTGTTTCATCAAGACAGGCTCTCCCATAGACCAGGCTGGCCTCAAATTCACTATGTAGTCAAGGATGGCCCCGAACACTTGACCCTCCTGTCTTTACTACCCAAGTGCCGAGACTCCAGGCATGAGCCACCATGCCTGGCCCATTTGCTTGCTTTAGTCTTATTGATGATTTACAGTTTTCTTTTCTCTTTTTGATATTTTATTTTTAATTATGTGTAGGGGGAAGGTTTGTGCGTGTGTGAATGTAGGTTCCCTCCACAGCCAGAAGGGGACATTGAATTCGATGGAGCTGGAATTACAGGCAGTTATGAGCTACCTGATATGGGTGCTGGGAGCCAAATTCTGTTAGAGCCATATTTGATCTTAACTGGTGGGCTGTCTCCACTAGGCCTATGTTTTTCTTATTTAAATATAAAAGTCAGCCTATTGGTGGTGGTGCACATGTTTAATCCCAACACTCTGGAAAGGCAGAGGCAGGCAGATCTCTGTGAGTTCGAGGCCAGCCTGATCTACATAGAGAATTCCAGAATAGCCAGGGCTACGTGATGCGATTCTGTCTCAAAAAATAAATAGATAGGTAGATAGATAAATAAATAGATAGATTAATTAATTAATTAAATCACTAACTAAAAATAAGTAAATTATGTTTATGATGTATGTGCCATGCCATGAATGTGGAGGTCAAGAGGGCAACATGTGGGAGTTGGTTTTATCTGTGGTTAGGGATCGATTTCAGGTGGTCAGGTCTGGAAGCTAGCACCTTTGCCAGAGCTAGTTAGTTCACTGACCTTGCATCAGATGCCAGAGAAGCAAAGGGACAAAGGTCAGTGTTAGTTCATGACTTGGGTCTAATTGGCAATGGCTGTCGGTTTCATTTCAGGAGCTTTGCTGGTGGCTGGCATGGCTCTTTTCTGTTGTTGACTTAGGTTTGGGAGATACTTCTGCGCTTCTTTGGTTCCGGGCTTCTGGCATCAGCCCTGCTCATCTTTCCTCTCTAACGGTGTCTGAAAAGATCAAGAGGCCTTCTCAGGGCCTGGGGCATTTTAAGTTTTCCAGCAGGGTCCATCTACTGACCTCTGGTTCAACTTCCAAGAACCACAAGCAATAGATACAATTTCAGGAGGCGAAACAAATAGCTTCTCATCACGGGCTTGTTTGCTTAAGCATTATGAATATCCCTGCCTCCATGGCTCCTTGGAGCCTGGCTCTGTGAGGTGGTGTCTGACGCAGACAAAATATCAGGGTTGGGCTCCAAGGAGCCACATAGGCAGAGGTGCTGATAATGCTAAGCAAAGAGGCCCATGTGGGTTTTAGGACTCCAGCTCAGGTCCTCAGGCTTAGCGGCAAGCACCACACACTTGCTGAGTCATCTCACTGTCCCCAGACCGAGACACACACACACACACACACACACACACACACACACACACAAACGCCAGCATATATGTCTGCGTATCATGTACTTGCCTGGTACCCAGGAGTCCAGAAGAAAGCATAGATTTCCAGCAACTGGCGTTACATATGGCTCACTGTAAACCACCATGTGATCCATCTCTCCAACCTCCCCCCAACACCCCGCCCCCGAGATATTTTAATACAAACTTTCAGTCCAAGAGTTAAGAGAAAGAGAGGAACTCAGAAGGAAAGCAAGACACACCCCAGAGTACTGGAGTGGGCTTTTCAAGCAGTTACTTTATTGTCATTTGAGACAGTATCTTAGCATAGGCTGACCTCCAACTAGCTGTGTAGTTGAGGGTAGTCTTGAACTCCTAATCTTGGTATTTCCACTTCTCTTTTTATTCCCAAACAATGTTTCTTTGGTAGCCCAGGTGTGGTCTCACACTTCCTCCTCCTCCTGCCTCTGCCTTCTGGATGCTGGAATTACTGGCCTGCAACACCTCATGCAGCTCAATGCTTCTTGATTGCCAGGAGCTCTCATCACTGGAGCTGAGGAGAGCATCTTGGTGAGGGATGCTGACGTGCCCTTCACCGTCGTTATGGCTTCTACACCCACTGTTCTCTGGAAATCTAGCAATCGGCATGCTGCTCCATTTCTCTGCAACCCTGCCACTATTCCACACCATCTATCATTCTTGTTTTTATTATTTAATTTTATTAATCTTCTAGTGGGGGAGTTGTTTAAGCTTTTTTCTTTTTCTTTCTTTCTTTTTTCTTTTTTCGGTTTTTTCGAGACAGAGTTTCTCTGTGACTTGCTTTGTAGAGACCAGGCTGGCCTTGAACTCACAGTGATCCACCAGCCTCTGCCTCCCCAAGTGCTTTAAAGGCATGGGCCACCACACCTGGCTGGCTTTTTTTTTTTCCCCTAATACATCCATGCCCCTAGTATAGTCTGAGAGTTAGTTGAACCCAAAGCCTTAGATATGGTAAACAGACACTGAACATCTACCCTCCATTCTAAGGCTTATGTTTTTAATGTTGCTTTTGTTTTTGTTTTCTTTTGTTTGTTTGCTTGGTTTTTTTGTTTGTTTGTTTGCTTGCTTTTTTGTTTTTTTCCCCAGAGACCAGGTTTCTCCGTGCAGCCTTGGCTGTCCTGGACTAGCTTTGTAGACCAGGCTGGCCTCGAACTCACGGAGATCTGCCTGCCTTTGCCTCCGAGTGCTGGGATTTAATGAGCGTACCACCATGCCTTACTTTTTTGTTTCATCTTTATTTTGTGAGTGTTTTGCTTACATGTATGTATGTGCAGCACATGCTTACATGCCTGGGGAGGCCAGAAAAGGGCATCGAGCCACCAAAAGGTGGAGCTGTAGGCGGTTGTCAGCTGCCACAGTGGGTGCTGAGAACTGAACCTGGGTCCTCTGTGCAGGGGCAGCAAATGCCTTTAACAGCTGAACCATCCCTCTGCCCCTTGTTTTTATCTTTGTTGTGGGGTCTGCTTAAATCCAACATAACTCAAACACCAGGTCAACGCAGACGACAAAAATTGTTTGTAATCCAGGCGCTACTGATAGATCAGGGCCTCAGAACAGACTCAGGAGCTTAACTGTGACCCCCGAAGGGATGGCATACAGCTTATTTAAAATATGACACCATAAAGCAAGGGGGAGCAGGGGTGGGCTGTAGCATTGTCCAATCATGTTTTGACATAAGTGGTTGAGCAAGGCAGTTTCCACCATTCAGGAGAAGAGAGCGTTAGGGGAAAGGGGGCTGAGAACATGAACTTACTTGACCCTGCCAGCAAGACTGAGGAGTTGTCCTTGAGATGTATGGACATATTTGTCTCCTTACATGTTGTCCCTGAGACATCTGGACTCAGACAACTGCTTCCTTTGAGCAGAAGCTGTTCAGCTATTGGGAAGTCCCCAGCTCCCCTAGGGACTTTGAACTTAATTTCTCCCTGTGATTAAACAGAGTCTGAAAAACCGAAATGGTAGTATTTAGAATAAGTTTCTTTTGCTTGTTCCCAACAATTTTATTTTATTGTTAATTAAAATTTATTAGCCTTTCAGTCCACAGGGTTTCTCTGTGTAGCTCTGACTGTTCTGGAACTCATTCTGTAGATCAGGATGGCCTCAAACTCAGAGATCCACTTGCCTCTGCCTCCCAAGCACTGTGATTAATGGTGACCTTTGTTTGTATGTGTGGTTTTGTTTTAAGACAGAGTCTCAGTACTCCACCCCCAGTTGGTCTTGAACTCAATATGTAGTCAAGGATGGCCTTGAACTTCTGATCTTCCTGCCTCTACCTTCCAAGCGCTGGGGTTATAGCTGCACACCACCACACAACTAGTTTATGCAGCCCTGGGAATCAAACCCAGGGCTTCATGCATTCCGGCTAGGCACTCTACCAACTGAGCTACAGTCTCAGCCTCTCTAAGGCGATTTTGAATTCTGCCCTGCAGCCCAGTCTCTAGCCTATTGCACACAGTCAGCAAGAACACACCGATATAGGTCCCAGGACAATCCACTTGAGCTGCCGCCTGAACCGCTGAAGAGCACTCTTTCTCAAGAATGCTTTGACAAAAATTTTATTGTGTTTTATTTTTGGTTTATGCACTCACATGTGTGTGAGTATATGCATGTGTATGGTTTCCTGCAGAGGCGAGAAGGCTGTCGGATCCCCAAGAGTCCCACAGGCTGCCTGACGTGGATGCTGGGAACCTAACTCCTGTCCTTTGTGAGAGCAGCAGGCACTCTACCAGCGGAGTTACAACCCCCAGCCTCCTGCTTATCGTTTTTCATAAAGCAGAATCATTACGTCCTTGAGTTGCCACTAAAGTCTCTCTATTGACTTCCCTAGAAACTGCATCCTGAAGCTGGTCGTCTGGGTGGATTTCTCGTTTCTCGCTGGAGTGTTGTTCCTGTCTTACTTTCTGGGACCAGAGCTTGGTGTCCAGGAGACCTTATCCTGACAGTGTGCCACATGAAACAGGGAACTCTCAGCCCTGTTCCTGCCCAATACATAACCATGTCTGAGATGGGTCGAAGGGCGTGGTCACAGTGTGCAATGAACTCTGCAGAAAGCATGCCCACACTTCCAAACTTCCAGCCCATTTATTGGAACCTCCTGGAAGCAAAAGCCTAAAATGTTTAGAAAAAGACTTTTTTTTTTTTTTTTTTTTTTTTGGTTTTAGTTTTTTGAGGCAGGGTTTCTTTGTGTAGCCTTGGCTATACTGGACTCACTTTGTAGACCAGGCTGGCCTGGAACTCACAGAGATCTGCCTGCTTCTGGCTCCTGAGTGCTGGGATTAAAGGCATGCACCACTATGCCCGGTTGGTATCAAACTCTTTTTTTCTTTATCTTTATTTCATATGCATTGGTGTTTTGCCTGTATGTCTGTGTGAGGGTGTCAGGTCTTTGAGTCACAGACAATTGTCAGCTGCCATATGGGTGCTGGGATTTGAACCTGGGTCCTCTGGAAAAACAGTCAGTGCCTCCAGCCGCTGAGCCATCTCTCCAGCCTTGGCTTCAAACTCTTGATCCTGCCTCAGCCTTCAGAGTACCAGAACCTCCCCATGCCTGGGTGAATATCTGTCTGTCTGCTGTCTGCATGCCTGCCTGCCTGTCTGTCTGTCTATCTTTGTGGTACTGAGGTTCAAACTTAGGGCTTTTCATGCATACTAGGCCAATGATTTAGCACTGAGTTAGTTAAATCTCCAGCCCTTGTTTTTGTTTCTTGAGTCTGAGTTGGACTCTGAACCCCAGGCTATCCCTGAAATCTCTAGAGTCTATCTAGGCTGTACGTGATATTAATTAAAGAGTCTTTGTGACAGAGTCTCTTGTATCCCAGGCCAGCCTCAAATTTGCTGTGGCTGAGGATGACCTTGAACTCCTGACTTCCACAGTCTTAGTGCAGGGATTACATGCAGGCACCACCTTACATGACTAGATTTTGGTGACTTCTGAATTACATTGTTCAAAAGGTTTCTAAGGAACTCCCCCCCCCCCCCCACTTAAACCTTTTTGGTAAATGAGGTCAGAGGATGGCTCTAGAGGTCACAACGTCTATGTAATCCTTGCTATACTATAGATCACAAGAGAGTTAGACACATTTTTCCTGCTAACAACATAATAACCTTGTTTGTGAGAGCAATATACAGCTTCATAGCCAGGAAAGGGGTAAGGTTAAACTCAAAGGTTGTACATGCCTGTTGCATGCACGAATATCCCAACCTGGCTTTGGAAATAACCTTATGGATGGGTGTGGTCCTGTCTCACTCACTCAACTTGAGCTTGTCAGTCTTCAGAGCAGAGTTGGAAGCCTGGTGGTCTGCCATCACTTAGAGTCTCAAGGCGTCTGTCAAACTCAGATTTCTGTGTATGTTGAGGCCAGCGGTTAAATCCAATGAGTCACTAAGGCGACCTTAAGGAAATGTAACCTCCAGAGAAGGAAGTGCAAACTATGCTCTTAACCACAGCCTGAGTCTGTCACCCACATAGCAAATAACAGCAAACTAATTACTTAGCAAATGCTCTCTCCTCCCTCCAGTTCTGGGGTGCTCCAGTGTTCATGAAGGTCAGGCAAGTACGCTACAATGAGCCACACCTCAGCCCTTACGTAATTATTAGAATATTTACTGTATCCCTTCCCTCCTCCACCCCCTCCTCCTCCTCTTCTTCTTCCTCCTCTTCCTCTTCCTCCTCCTTCTTGAGACCTTACTTAATTTTACTTTACGTGTTTGGATATATATGTGTGCACCACCAGAGGCCAGAAGAGGGCATTAGGTGCTTGGGACTAGAGTTACAGACTTAACAGTTGTCAGCCACTGTGTTGGGGCTAGGAATTGAACCCGGGGACTTTGGAAGAACAGTCAGTGCTCTCAGTCACCGAGCCATCTTTCCAGTCCATTGTTTTTGTGTTTTTGGAAGCATTTGGAATTGTCTTCAAAGGCTTCTTGTGAGGAGTTGGTTTTCTGTTTTGTTTGTTTGATTGGGTCTCTCTATATAGGCCAGGGTGGCATTAAATTTACCTCCTAGTGGCAGGGTGTGGTGGCACACACCTTTAATCCCAGCATGGGAAGCTGGCAGATTGCTGTGAGTTTGAGGCCAGCCTGGTCTACAAAAGTAAGTCCAGGATAGCCAGGACTGTTACATAGAGAAACCCTGTCTTGAAAAACCAAAACCAAAAAAACCAAACCAAACCAAACCAAAAAACCTAGCAAGACCCAAGGTTCAAACCCAAGTACAGAAACGAAGGAAGGAAGGGGGGGGGGAAGGAGGGTACCAAGACCTAGAAGGGGTAGGTCAACCTGACTGAGGTCTTAACACAGGACAGCTACAGTCAGCTCTTTCTGTCCTCAGCTTCTTCGATGAAGAATCAACCAACTGCAGATAGAAAAACACTTGAATAGGGCTAGGAATGATGGGGCAAGTGCTGTCCTGTGTTAAGACCTCAGTCAGGTTGACCTACCTCTTGCCCAGATAGGACAGTTCTGTTAGGACCAAGCTCCAAGATCATTTCTCCAGTATCTCAGAGCAGAGAAATTCCTTCTAGGTCTTGGTACCCTTGCACTTGATAGGCAGGTGCTCTACCAATGAGCTATAATAGCTCCATGCCTCTTGCCACGCTTTCTTCTTCCCACCAGGAAGATTTCCCAGCCTCTGTTACATCCAGGTCCTCTGGAAGAGCGGCCAGTGCTATCAACTGCTGAGCCATCTTCTTTTTCATCTTCCTCCTTGGCCCTCCTTCTAATAGGATCTCAGGCTGGCTTCGAACTCACTATGTGGCTGAGGATTCTTTTGCGTCCACCTCCTAGGTTCATGTCCCTATGCCTGGATCATATGGTACTGGAGATGAAACAGGGTTTTGTGTGTACTGGGCAAGTACTCTATCGACTGAGCTATGTCCCCAATTCCATAGTTCTTTCTTTTTATGGTCAAATAACATTGCAGTGTATAGACGGAGCACGACAGTTTGCTTGCCTGTTCCCTCTGTTGCTGGGTACTTGGTAGAAACATTTTGGCTATTGTGAATAATGCTGCTGTAAATGATTCATGTCCACATTTGGTTTTGATTTGTTTTTGTTTTTTTCTAGACAGGGTTTCTCTCTGTGTAGCCTTGCCTGACCTAGACTCACTTTGTAGACCAGGCTGGCCTCGAACTCACATCCATCTGCCTGCCTCTACCTCCCGAGTGCTGGGATTAAATGCGTGCGCCACCACGCCTGGCAATGTCCAAGTTTTTGTTCTGTCAAAGAACCAAGTTAGGGGCTGAAGATGGCTCAGAAGTTAAGAGCACTTGCTGCTGTCGCAGAAGACCTGGGTTCAGTTCCCAGCACCCACATGGCAGCTCGCAACCTCCATGGGATCTGATGCTCTCTTCTAACTCCCTTGGTCTGATGCAGTGCACAGACATATATGTAGGTAAAACACTCGTATACTTAAAGCTTAACAATGTTTTTCAAAAATAGACAGGCTCTCACTAAGCCTAGGATGATCTTGACTTATGATCCTCTACTTCTGTCTCCTCAGTGCTGGGATCACAGTACTGGGCCACCAGATCCTGTTTATGTGACTTCTGCTGATCAAACCCAGGCTTCGTGCATGTTAGGCAAGGTCTCCACCCACAGAGCCCCATCCTTAGCCCCAGCTTAACCACCTGTTTTCATTCCTAGAACACCACATTCCATAAAACTGAGTAGAGTGGCAGGCTGCATAAAAGGGGCCCGGCTGTGAAAACAGGGCCTAGCTAAAGGAAGAACAAAGAACAAAGCTGACTGAACACCTCAAAGTGGCTTTCCTTGTAAAGCTGGACCGAGACGGAACTATAGAAAAACAACCCATTAGTTAAGGTTACTCCCCACCCCCACACTTCGGAGTCAACCCAAAACCTTATGCATGAAACTCTCTACTATGAGGCTCCCTGGCTGGCCCCAAGGGTCACCACTCTGTGTGTGTGTGTGTGTGTGTGTGTGTGTGTGTATTAAGACAGAGGGAGGCTCCGTTATCATTCAGATTGAAACTGACCTGTTCAGGAAATAAAGCTACTATGTAGTTTTTCTGGCTTTTTTAATTTTTCAGGTAAACAGTTGGGTTTTATTTAATAACAGAGAGCTTTAGACAGAGTGACTTCGTTTTGATTTTCAGTTTTATCTGCCTGAGCCCAGAGCAAAGCAGGCACTTAGCTCCAAACCAGGATCTTCTGTAATTTCTTTTGGGGGTGGGGTAGGGAGAGGTGAGGTGGGGTGGGGTGGGGTGGGGTGGGGTGGGGTGGGGTGGGGTGGGGTGGGGTGAGGTGTATGTGTGTGTGTTGGTGCAAATGCGTATTGAGGGAGAGCAGAGGTCAATTTGATTGTCTTAAATTGCTTCCCACCTTTTTTTTTTCATGTATTTGTGTGTGTGTGTGTGTGTGTGTGTGTGTGTGTGTGTGTGTGTGTGTGAACACAGCTTGTGGGAGCCATCTCTCCTTCAAGCTCAGGTCCTAGGGCTTGGCTGCAAGAGCCTTTACCTGCTGAGCCAGCGTCTCTCGTGGAGTCTGGAGCTCGAAGGTTTGGCCAGCCGGGCCGACTCCCTCTTCCCACTGCTGAGTTTTCAGGCATCTGCTTCGGGGCCAGCTTTTTCGTGGGTGTGGAGGACCCAACTCCAGGTCCTCATTCTTGCATGCAAGGTCTTCAGCGACAGCCATCTCCACAATCCCAACCTCCTGTCATTTTTAAAAAATATTTTATTTAGTTTTAACCTATGTGCATTGGTGTGAAAGTGTCAGATCTTGGAGTTACAGACAGTTATGAGCTGCCATGTGGGTGCTGGGAATTGAACCCGGATCCTTTGGAAGAGCAGGTAGTGCTCTTAACCACTGAGCCATCTCTCCAGCCCCCTCCTGTCATTTTTACTGAGCAGTTTGAGCACTTGTTTCCTGGGTATGGGGCAGGGGAGGGGGTTGCGGGGGCGGGGCAAGTATATTCCTACAAGTGGAATCAGGTGGCTTGAGCGCTTGTTTTGAGGTTTTCTGTTTGGGGGTGGGGGTTGTTAGGTCATATAGTAAGTCTATGTTTCACGTTTGGAAGAACTGCACCTAATTTTCCACAAAGGGGAACCTTTTTCACTCTGACCAGCAATGGACGAGGGTTCCAATTCCTGCACATCCTCATGACTCTTAGGATCACTTGTTCAGGTTTTTTTTTTTTTAACCTTCTACCTTCTCAATAAAAATGAATCAGTACTTCATAATAATTGAGTGTGTGTGTGTGTGTGTGTGTGTACATAAGCAGGTGCACGTTTGTGCTGCAGGTGTGTGCATGAACATACGTACATGCATGTGGAGGCCAGATGACCTTAAGTATCATCTCCCCTTAGCTCTGGCTACTCTGGTTTTAAACACAGAGTCTTTCATTGGCCTGCTGCTCTCTGGTTGGCAGTGAGCCGGGAATCCTGGTCTCTGCTTCCCCCCCCGGGCTAGGATTACAAGTATATACCAACTCTCCCACTTTCATGGTTATTTTGTTTTTGTTTATTTTTGTTTTGCTTTGCGTTGTTTTTGGAGGCAAGTTTTCTCTGTGTATCCTTGGCTGGCCTCCGGCTCACAGAGAGCCAGCCACCTGCCTCTGCATTCTGAGTGCTCGAATTAAAGGTGTGCATCACCACCACCCTGCACACCCCAATGGTTACATAGGTTCTAAGCAGCAAACTAGAGTCCTCATGCTTGTGCCTTAAGCTGTTTCCTGACGGAGCCATCTCATCTCCAGAGAGAGAGAGGAGTATTTTTAGTTTTCATGTCATATGCCTGTTGGAACAATATGTGTTCCATATCTAGGTCCACACATAGGTCAAGCAAAAGGTTTTCTACTAAGCTGCAGCCCGAGGCCCCCTTGTCCATGTTCGGCTGTTTTCTGGGGCATTTCCTATGTTCCGGACACTTAGGCTGCTTGTGAACTGACAACATGTCAGTTGCCAGCTTAGAGAAGTCGAGAGAATGTTGTTTTTTTTCTTAACTTCCTGTTCTCCTCTTCTCTTATGAAAACAGACCTGGGCTCTCCGGGGCACCTTGAGGTGCGGCTCACAGAGAGCCTTGGGATTCGCACTCCCAACCGACGCTGCATAGCTTACTTTTCTTTAGTGACTTTGAAAGAGACTGGTCGGCTCGTCTCCTGCAACTCTGTCAGCTTCTCCCATCTGCACTAAGAAGTACGCGTTTCTATTAGAAGTTTCCCAGTCGCACGCCTTTAATCCCAGCACCCGGGAGGCAGAGGCAGGCGGATTGCTGTGAGTTCGAGGCCAGCCTGGTCTACAAAGTGAGTCCAGGATGGCCAAGGCTACACAGAGAAACCCTGTCTGGAAAAGCCAAAAAAAAAAAAAAAAAAAAAGAACGTAAGAAGAAAGAGCAGCTACCCTTTGGGGCCAGGTGTGCAGGGTGTGCAGGGAAGTAAAACAACTCAGGCCTTTGACGTGACTAAACGACTAGGGTGGCTCCCCTGTTTATGAGCAAATTATACTGGCATGGGTTTCTAGAACTCTTTTTGAAAAACATTTTATTTATTTATTATTTTATGTCCTTGCCTTTTCTGTTTCGTGTGAGTGGTTTTGAACCACATGCATGTAATGCTCACGGCTGCCAGAAGAGGGCGCTTTATCCACTGGAACTGCAGATTCAGACAGTTGTGACCTGCCTTGTAGGAGCTGGGAATTTAACACTAAGACAATTTTTTTCTTTTCTTCTTTCTTTCTTTTGTTTGTTTTGTTTTGTTTTGTTTTGTTTTTTGAGACTAGAGTTTCTCTGTGTATGTAGCCTTGGTTCTCTCAGGCTGGCCTTGAACTCACAGAGATCCACCTGCCTCTGCCTCCCAAGTGCTGGAATTACAGACATGCACCACCACACCTGCCTTACAGGGTTTGTTTGTTTGTTTTATATATGAGTGCTCTATATGTACACCTGCAGGCCAGAAGAGGGCATCAGATGCCAGTATAGATGGTTGTGAGCCACCGTGTGGTTTGCTGGGAATTGAACTCAGGGCCTCGGGAAAAGCACCTGGCTTCCTTTTCTGATCCTTGACATCTTTGCGAATCAGCCTCCTTACCTTGAGAATCGGTGATCATAATTCTCACCTGTAGTGTTACAGAGTAACTGGAGCTGGCTTAGTTCTCACATGTAGCTCAGGCTGGCCTCCGCTCAGCAGCTTTCTAGGTGCTGAGGTTACAGGTGTGTGCCAAAGAAACCTGTTTGCTGAGGGTGATGGAAAGGAGATGGAGTTTCTATTCCAGGCACAGTCTGCCTTGGCTGGTGCAGGGCATCCTTACTGGGGTACCAGCTCCTCTTCTCCTGTTGCCCTGTGATGCTGGTCCAAGCGCTGCCATGCTTTTCCGGATGCAATAACCTATGCTTTGCCGCAGCACCTTGAAGGGGAGCCTGAGGGCACTGCCAGTGGAGCGTGGGCACTGCCAGTGGAACGTGGGCACACAGCCTTTTACTCAGACCTTTCAGCAGTCTTTCATACTGCCACCATCCAGTCCCTAAACCCCTTGCCTTTTCTGTCTTTGGTCTTCTGACCCAGAAGAGATAAACTGGCCCACCGAGGAGCCAAGAAACCGAAGGCCCTGGATCCCAGCTCTGGGTCCAACCATGGGCTTCATTGATTACCTGGGAGGAACCACAGTGACTGTTACCCTCCAGGAGGCAGGGGCTGGGGTGCAGGCACGGTGCGATCTGTCTGTCTCTATGTCAGCTTCTCCAGGCACCCCTGGGACTTCATCATTTCCAGGAAGGTGCAGGAGGGCCCTTGGTCCTAGCCTAGGACGGCCTGGTCCCCATCCTGCTGCTCAGAGGTTAGGAAAGGAGCACGGGTGATACGTTTACAAGATCTGAAGAGGGACTGAGGATGTAGTTCATCCCCCAGCAGAGAATAGAACTGGGTGTGGCGGTTTCATGCCAGTCATCCCAGTACTCAGGTGGTGAAGGCAGGAGTTCAAGGTCATCCTGAGCTAAATCAGTAAATTTGAGGCCAGCCTAGACACACTAGACCTCCTCCCCGCCCCCCCCCCCCCCGCCTCTCTCTCTCTCACACACACACACACACATCCCACAACAAAACAAAACAAAAAAATGATATAGAGAAAAATCTATCAGTCCTCAACATACCAACATAATTGTGAACAGCCGGACTGCTAACTAGTAGAGTGTGCCGGAGTGTTGGTGCCAGGGAGGCCCAGCCCGGTACCAATCCAGTCCACGGCTCCCCTCTCTACAGTTCTGTAATGGTGAATTGCACCAACCCCTTGCCCATCGGAGGCCTCAGCTACATCCAAGGCCACACCAACTCGCATCTTGTCAACACAACTGTGGGTGAGTGCCTGGATGCCACAGCACAGAAGTTCCCCAACCGAGAGGCTTTGGTTATTCTCCATGAAGACATCAGGCTGAACTTTGCACAGCTCAAAGAGGAGGTAAGCCCTGACCTTGAGCCTTCAAAGAGCAGCTGCTGGTCCCTGGCAGCTATAGTTGAGTATGGCTAGAGAGTGGGTGCATGCCCCTGGGGGCGGTGTGATAGAGACCTCTGAGGACCCCACTGTTGGATTAGGACACAGAGGCAGAAGTGACCTGCCAGTCCAGTGGCTCCTGGAATATCTGTTTACCTTCACTGCACCAAGTCCACTGAGGCCTGGTGAGCCCTTTGTTCCTAGTGACCCCTGGCCTAAGACGGAGAGTAGGAGTCAGAGGTCTCTCCTGCTTGCCCCCATCTAACCTGCTGTTCCCCCTCTGTCCAGGTGGACAAAACTGCTTCTGGTCTTCTGAGCATTGGCCTCCGCAAGGGTGACCGACTGGGCATGTGGGGACCCAACTCCTATGCATGGGTGCTCATTCAGTTGGCCACTGCCCAGGCAGGCATCATCCTGGTGAGAAGGGGTTTACCTGGCACAAGTGGGTGTGCAGAGGGTTGTCCTTCAAGGGGAGCCTCTTAGATACAGAACCAAACCGTTGTCTGTCTGGCTTCAGGCTTGCTAGTGCTTTCACCCAAGGCTCACCAAAGAGCCCTGGCAGAGCATAAGGTGCTGCCTTGCCCCTTCTGAGGGGAGCAGTGAGAGCATGGAACATCTGTCCAGGACACTGACACACCCTCTCTGTTCCCCCAGGTGTCTGTGAACCCAGCCTATCAGTCCACAGAACTGGAATATGTCCTCAGAAAGGTACTACTTGCTCCTGGTGAGGAAGGGGCATTTCTGATGATGTTTTATTGAGGCTCCTGGACTGAGAAAGGGCATGCTCACTAGCGTTACAGTGTCTCTCCTTAGGCCTCGTATGGCTGGAAGGAGGTCTTAGCTCCATAGACAGGGTATGGGTCAGTCATAAGGCTGATGTGGGTATCGGGAGTAGAGTGTGTGTCAGGGTAGTGTGTGTGTTTATATGTGTCTAGAGATGTGGTGTGTATGTCTTAGGACTGGTGTGTATGGGTGTAATTACATGTGCTTGGGGATGTTGTGTGTGTCTTAGGACTGGTGTGTGTGTGTGTGTGTGTGTGTGTGTGTTTGAGTGAGGTACACGGGAGTACATTGGTGTGTGTGTGTATGTTGCTACATAGGTGTGTCGGAAGAGCAACTGATTAGTGAGCGCTTCTAAGTCTGGGGCTTCCTGCTGACCACAGGTAGGGGGACTTCTCCTCCCACAGGTAGCCTGCAAAGCCATTGTGTTCCCTAAACAATTCAAGACCCAGCAATACTACAGCATTCTGAAGCAGATCTGTCCCGAGCTGGAAAAGGCCCAGCCTGGGGCCTTGAAGAGTAAGAGGTGAGTGTGTCCTGGGTTTAGAGGGATTCTTACCTCCTACCCAAGGTGAAGCTGGTGTCTTCCTGGGCTGTCTCTTAGCCAGCTGTCACCATCTTTTCTGTTTCCCAGGCTCCCAGACCTGACCACAGTCATCTCAGTGGATGCCCCTTTGCCGGGGACCCTGCTGCTGGATGATGTGGTGGCAGCCGGTAGCAAGGAACCGAATCTGGCCCAGCTGCGTTACCACCAGCAGTTCTTGTCTTGTTACGACCCCATCAACATCCAGTTTACCTCGGTAGGACAGTGGGCTCCAGTCCCAAGCCTAGATGAAACCCGTGCCCTGCCATGTGGCCTCTCCCTGGTAAGGGGAGGTGGCAGAGAAAGTTAGGAGAGCAGCACTCTTTTACTCTGGCCTCCAGCCCTCCTCTCTACCTCAGAAAATGTAACAACTTTTCTTTTCTTTTTTTTTCTTTCTTTCTTTCTTTCTTTTTTTTTTGGTCACATGCTCTTTCTGGGCCCTGTTGCTTCCAGCACAGAGCAGAGTCACAGTCACTAGGGCTCTGAGAGGCAGAACTCAAAGAGCTCACAAAAGGGAAATCAAGCCCAGACAGGGAATTTTTCCAAACCCATGCGGCCAGCTGTCGTAGAGTCCTTTGAGCCACCTTAGATGACATGTAAACGGGACAAAGACAGAGGAGTTGTGTTCTCTCTTGCATTTCTGGGTCCTAACGTCTGCCCCTGCACAGCTTACTGTGGAGAGAGAGAGAGAGAGAGAGAGAGGAGAGAGAGAGAGAGAGAGAGAGAGAGAGAGAGAGAGAGAGAGAGAGAGAGAGAGAGAGAGAGAGGAAGCTCAGGACAACTATAGCCTACTGCCTGGTCCTGCGCTCAGCTTCTCTGAACAGTGGCCAAGGACAGGAGGGAAACCCTGAGAAAAAGGACGAGCTGTCACTTGCTTATCTTCTTAGGGGACAACCGGCAGCCCCAAGGGAGCCACTCTTTCCCATCACAACATTGTCAACAACTCCAACCTGTTAGGCCAGCGTCTGAAGATGCCCACAAAGGTGAGGTTGGTACCGGGGCTTGGTGACAGTTGATACAGGCTGCCTGCGGGTATGGGGTTGGAGTGACTGAGCAAGGAGTGAGACAGCTTGCAGGGCTCCCCCTGCTGGCTGAAAGAACGGGCTCCGTGATAGACCCGGCCTCCTGTCTCTATCTCCAGACTGCTGAGGAATTGCGCTTGGTCCTGCCCAGTCCCCTGTACCACTGCTTGGGCTCCGTGGGGGGCACGATGGTGTCAGTGGTGCACGGTGCCACCCTTCTCCTGTCTTCTCCAAGCTTCAATGGCAAGAAGGCGCTGGAAGCCATCAGCAGAGAGAAGTGGGCATTGGTGGACAAGCCACCTGTGGGCGGATAAGACCCTCCAAACCCTCACTCCTGTACCCACCCACCCACCCCACCCCCTTTTCTAAGATGCTTCCTTCCTCCAACCAGGAGAGCTGGGATGGGGGATAGTGGGGATTAGAGGGCCAGGTCCCACCTGTTCTTGACTTTGGTACTTGCTGAGAGTTCATGGTGGATGAGGGAAAGGGGGGTTCCCTCTCACTTCTAAATCTAATGTTGAAGCCTTTCTTTGTGTAGAGGCACCATCCTGTATGGCACACCCACGATGTTTGTGGATATTCTGAATCAGCCAGACTTCTCCAGTTATGATTTCTCATGCATACGTGGAGGTGAGGCACTGTCAAAGGCAGCAAGCAAGGCTTGGGGCAGAGCAAGCATCCCTGGCCCTGGTGAAGCCAGGTTTTTGGTTTTGTTTTGTTTTTTAATGGAGAAGGCAGGAAAGACATTGTAGAAATGTGGGTGGCAGGGGGACAACTCTCAAGTGTCCCTGAATGCTGGGCCAATGTCAGCTTTCATGTGTTGCACCCAAGGCTCAGGGTCTCTCCCCTTTATATGAGTAAGTAAAAGGGGTTTGCCAGACCTAAAGAATGAGGAGATGTTTGAGTTTCTTGTATATTTCTCTGTGGTACTGAGGATTGAACCAGGGCCTCCTACATGCCAGGCAAGTGTTCTATAACACAACTGTGTCCCCAGCCCTCCAGGCACTGTTTTTGGAATCTCACTGCGCTGCCCAGACTGGCCTAGACTTTGAACTTGCACTCCTCCCGCCTCAGGCTCCCAAGTAACTGCCATTAAAGCCTCTCCCATCAATTCCATCGGCCCCTCTTTCTGATCCAGGTGTGATTGCTGGGTCCCCAGCGCCCCCGGAGTTGATCCGAGCCATCATCAGCAAGATGAACATGAAGGAGCTAGTGGTGAGTGGTTTTAGAGCGCCGGCGTGGCTGGTGCAGGCCAGGCCTGGAGTGGGTAGGACTGAGAAGCCACACCAGAAGCCCCGAGGTGAACTTCCAGCTTATTCCTGCTCCAGGAGGCAGGGGTGAGGCAAAACTGTGTGCGCTTATTAACTAACGCCTGGTAAGGTGCAGGACTAGGTGAGAGGGAAGTGAATGTTATACACACGTAAATTTATGTTTATAGAAATCCGGGGCAAACACGTAGCGTGGAAGGATGTGCAGCCAAGCACTGATATCCTGTTAGCACGTCCTGGCAGGCAGGGGCCGGCAGGGTTGGGGCAAGGGCCTGAAGTCCTTTCCAGCATTCAGGGTGGGCCAAGGGCTTTATGTTTGTTCCCAAATGGTGGGGAAGGCGGTAATAGAGGAATGTGGCCATGCCAGTGACCACTGTGTTTTGGCTCTGATGGACACGGGATGGGGGGGAGGTCTGCAATAGCTTCTCTGAGAGGAGCCATGGCAGGGCCCAGGCACAGTGATGTGGGGGGAGGTGCTCTGTGCCCTCCCTAGGACCCCATTGGGTGGAGCTGGAGTGGTAATGGAGAGCCCAGCGCCCCTCTGCCAGGATGTGTGTAGGTGTGGGCAGCTCTGTGCATCAGCAGAGGCTGTGGGAGAAGGTGTACATGGTGGGGGGAAAGTCAGTAGTCTCTCCAGCAGAAGGCAGTCACCAGGACTGGCTGGGTCAGGACCTGCAGTGAGGGAAGGGTAGGTAAGACAGAGGATCTGATTGTCCCTCAAGAGGCGGTGTCATGGGAGATAGCAGCACCCTGGCTGGAATCTCTAAAGGCAGACAGACAAGGGATGGCCTCCCTTCCTGGTCCCCCCACCTGTTCAATGGCGGCCGGCTTTCTTGGACCTCTTGGTGGGGGATTTGCAGCTGCGGAGGGCATCTGTCTCACGAATACGCTGACCCTTGAACTTGGCTGGTGAGGAGCAGGTAGCATCCGGTCGGGATGTCTTGGCTTCCAACCAACTGCAAAGATAAAGAGTTGCTGGGCTTGGGGGAAGCTGGGTTGGGACTGCTTTGGGGAAGGGATAGCGAGCAGGATGAACTGTGGCCTTAGGGGGGAAAACATCTGGAGCTGTCATTTTCATTTGACAAATGATAAAATGGAGCCACTCAGTTCCAGATCTACTAGGTAGCTGACTAGGGCATATATCTGGGCTGTCCTACTGCGGGACCATCGTGTGAAGGAGAGACTGGGGGGGGGTGTTATGCGGAGGGATATTCTCACCGCCGAAGGCCACGGAGCTGGCAGGTGCATTTCCATGGGTTGTTGGTGAGCGTGAGGGTCTCCAGGTTGTCAAAGGGGAAGGAGGAAGGCAATTGGTTCAGCCGATTGTTCTCCAGGTGGATGTGTTTCAGTGTGGTCACACCCGCGAAGGCACCATCTGAGAACTGGAGGTAAGGAAGGGGGAAGTGAGCACCTCTATTCCAGGCTCCAGACTCGCCTGGCTCTTTCCTCAGAGGACCAAGGATTTTCCCCTGGATGCGCGCACTGGCCTGTTGAGGAGCTGCAATTTTCCAACCAGAATGACCAAGTAGTCTGGATGGCGTAACCCGCGACACCTTTTTTTTTTTTTTTTTTTTTTTTTGAGATGGAAGGTATCCTTTCCAATATGTAGATGGAAAATGGAAAAAGTCCAGTCTTTTGGCCAGGGTCACCTAGCCAGTAAACAGTAGCTGCAGGGACCACACCCTGCCCACTCCACACCTCCTGGGCAGCATCCTTCCTACACAAACACTGGGTCTGGGGAGCAACCAGACTTGGCTCTGAGACCCCAGGCGGGCACACAGTGAACCTGGTCAGTGTTTGGTGGGATGGGCAGTGGGCCCAGGCTCCTCACATCCCCAGGGTTCTGGGATTCCCGCCCCCCCCCCCTTCCCTTGCACTGTTCTTATTACTCCTCTGGTCTCTGCCAGATGCTATTTGTGGAGGCACCTTGTTGGGGACTTTGGCCAGGATGAACAGCTCCAGAGGAAATGTTGTATTGGCGCCCTCATGCCAGCTCCTTCACAGTTCTTCTCTGGCCTCCTCATGCCCAGCCAGGCCCCCCGGTGCTGTTCTAGTGCCCACCGTTCTGGCATGCCCAGCTAGACCCCCCGGTGCTGTTCTAATGCCCACCGTTCTGGCATGCCCAGCCAGGCCCCCCGGTGCTGTCCTACCATCCACTGTTCTGGCATTAGGTTGGTCTTCCTTCAGCTGGGGGGCGAGACCAGGCTGAAGAAGACCCACCCAGAAGGCTCCATCTACCCAGACAAAGGTTGCCCTCTGCCCAAATTAGCTTCTGCCCTCAGCTCCCTGCTTGTGACCTCTCTCACAGCCCAGGTTGCGATGTGGCATTCACTAGAAACAAAACTGTCCTCTATCTTGTTCTGGTCCCTGCTCAAACCTCCTGGCTAAAACTGTACCGGCGTGATTTTCTAGTTTAGCCCCACTTGGCTACACTGAGCATCCCCCAGGAGGAAGGACTAAGAAAGATGCAGGAGCTTGGGGACCGGGGAAGGCAAAAGTCAACAAGCTGTCTCGGGTACAGTGAGACAGTCAGTCTGTTCTGTGAGGAGACCCCTGGGGGCTTGTGCCAAGGATAGCGTATGTTTGTTCGTGTGCAGGGGCCTGCATGAGCGCTAAGCCTGCACTTTGGTGAGCCTTTGTGGTCTTGGTGCCTCAGTTTCCCTGCTCAGTTGAAATGGACCTGAGATGGCAATAAAAAATTAAGTGTGTTTGGGCCCACGGAGGGGATGGGGCATCCATCTATCAGGGTCTCTGGGGGTGTGGAAGAAGTCTCCGCTCCCCCACTCATCCTCATCCTCGAGCCCCTCAGTTTACCTTAGCCATCACGGGCCAGTCCCCACAGGGAACAGGGTCTCTTTGTGTTCTTTCGGCTTCTCTGGAAGGTGCCTCAATAGACAAACCTTCCTTTATGGGATGGTAGGCTTACATGGAGACTGGGAAAAACGGCAGAGGAGGGGTGGAAAGCCAACAGGAAGGAGGTGTCTGCTGCTCACCGTGGGGCTTGGGGCAGATGCCTCCCAGGGAGGCCATTTGTGGGACCTGAACAGCCCCATCTCTTGTAAGGAGGAGTCCCGAGGGAGCACTGCAGAGAAGCAGGGTGACCAGATGAAGGAGAGATGGAGAGAGAGAGAGAGAGAGAGAGAGAGAGAGAGAGAGAGAGAGAGAGAGAAGAGGAGAGAGGAGAGAGGAGAGGGGGCAAGGCTCCTTGCTTTGGTGATAATCTGAGGGGTAAGGACTCCGGGAGGAGGGTGTGCTGCCCCACGTGGTGCTAGAGTGGCATCTGGGAGAAGTGCAGCCAGGGCACTCACCTTCTCCAGGTTGGTGCTGTCCAGCCAGAGGCTCTCCAGGTATCTGCCGAAGGACTGGAAGGCGTTGTCGGGGATGCTCTTGAGAGGGTTGTGGGATAGCTTCAGCTCCTCTACCACCCGGAGTTTGCTCAGGGCAGCCGAGGGGTAGCTAGACAGCTGGTTCTTGTCCAGGTGGAACTTGGCAAGGTTCTCCACATCATCCAGGGAACCCGGCTGCAGGGAACTGAGGGCGTTGTCTGACAGGTAGAGCCAGCGCAGGTCCTTGGCACCCTGGAAGGCTCCAGCACGCAGTTCTCGGATTTTGTTGTTGTTGAGCTGCAAGATGAAGAGATTGACCAGAGGGGAGAGCAGCCCCCGGGGCAGCTCCGACACCTTGTTGTGGTCTAGATAGAGGTAAGTGAGTTCAGTCAGATCATCGAAGGCTCCAGCTCGCAGCACCCGGATGTCATTGTGGGACAGGTACAGATAGATGAGCTGCTTCAGGCCCCGGAAGGCACCAGCGGCCACCTCGCGGATGTTGCAGTGCTGCAGGTGCAGCGAGACCAGGTTCGGCATGGTCCGAAAGGAGTTGGCAGCCAGCACTGGGAAGTTGTTGCGCTGGAGGTTGAGCAGTTTGGTCGACTCTGATACCTTGGGGATCTTCTGCAGCCCCACCTTGTCGCAGATGACATGCTGCAGGTCGCCATGGCAGTGGCAGTTTTGGGGGCAGGCGGCCAGCGCCGGCAGGAGTATGGTGAGGAAGCCCAGACTGAATAAGAGCATGCGGGCCATGGTCGGGACGCCTGTAGCCAGGACTAGGGGCTAAGGCAGCAACAAGTCCTCGACTCTCTCAGGTCTCCGGCCCATTTATAGGGCCGCCCTGACCGCAATTGGCGGTGGGGCCAGCTACTACGTGGACCGGCGAAGCCACTGATTTAACCCTCTCCCACCCAGAGATGCGCCCCTGTCCCCTCAATGGCTAGGGGGTACTTTCCACAACAGGCGACCATGTGTAGGGTTGAGGACCCTGCCCCTGAGCCCCAACTCCTTGCTTCCTGCTTACAGACGCTATGCTCCACCTCGCCCTACCCTCCTGTACCTGGACCCCCACTCCGAGGGAGGGCGGTAATAGGTGTGTCGAGGGCCTCTGAGTTTCCACTGGGCAGAAGGAGGCGTTCCCAGAACTTATTTATTTGCTCAAGTTTGAGTCTCCACGTCCCCCTCCCCCATACACCCTTGGCAGACAGGTCACCCAGGACTCTGGGAGGGAGGAAGTGGGGCCCGACAGCCGGATGCGTCTCGCTGCGGTCGGCCAGCCAGCGGCGCTTTAATGGGGCTGTTGTGCCCTGCAGGCGGAGCGTGAGAGCTGCTGTGGGTCTGGCTCTTGCTTCTGGGTAGACCTTCCTCAGTTCACCCCAAGGAGATGGGCGAGCTGCTTGATGATGCTAGTTGACAATGGTGCGCTTGCCTCTGCCTCTTCTCGGAGCCCGTGGCACCAGGCCTGTAGGATCCCCCCCACCCCCCCCCCCCGCCAATGGTGGGCTTCTCCATGACCCCCTCTCTCTTAGCTCTGGGCTTCTTATTCTGTCCTTTGCGCCCTCATTCCCTTTTCTGGGGCTGAAGGCTAAACAGAAAAGTGGGAACTGGTGTGTGTGGGGGGAGTGAACCACAAGCCTGGCAACACACCTGGAGACCACAGGCCACTGAACAAGCTTCTTTACTCATCCTCCTTAATCTCCCCCAAATATCCCATCTCCGGATCCCCAGTGGTGAGGACCCACCCCTAAGGGGGGGGGGTGGTCTCCGAGTGGCAGCCTAGTGGCGCCAATCTGTACTTGGCAGAAACCAGACCTGGGCAATGACCCCAGGACTGTATGAGCTAGTGGGAGGTGGGGTGCTGGCTGGAGGCGACCAACCCTGGCTACTTGGGCAGCCAGATGCTAGGTTGTGGGCGGCCCGCCCTAGTGGACCAGGCTTCTATTCACTTGCCAGCCACAGTGTCTGGAGTCCTGTGGAGGAGGGAGGGTGAGCAGGCAGGTTACAGCTTTGGGCCAGGGGGAGCTCTGGTTTGCCTGGCAAGAGAGGCTGTCTGTTTTGCGGAGGTAGTAGAGGACCCATACCCCCAACTGTGCCAGAACCACACCCCATGATGGTTTGGAGGAATGGAGGCCACCACAGAGACCTGATAGAGCACAGGGGATCTAGACCTACACATGGCACCCAATACATAGCTGTGAGACTTGGTCTCCAAGCCCTTCTTACTCCTCGCCTCTAGAATGGGGGTATGTGTAGGTCATTCTTGGCCTAGAACAGTCTCTGATAGTATTTAGGCTGGCTGCTAGCTCTTCTGTTGCACAGGATGTTCTAACAACGGGAGGTTGCAGCGAGGTGCCATGGGCCTTTTAAATTCCTGCTCTGGTTGTTGTTGTTGTTGTTGTTGTTGTTATTATTATTATTATTATTATTATTATTATTATTATTATTATTATATGAAAATAAATGCACAGAAAAGGTCTCTGGAGACCAAGCACTTGTCCCAGGTTGGAGAGGAGTTGGGTCTGTGTGTCCATACCACTACCAGCTAGCTCAACCGAGGCAGGCTGGCTTTCTCATCAAGTTTATGAGGCCTCTGGCTAGGAAGAGGAGTGAGGTGGGGTGGGGACAGAGGATGTTGTGGCCTAAAATCAAGAAGGTAGGATCAAAGCAACCTGGGGACGGGAGAAAAGAAGTGTGGGTGCTAGCGATGCCAGAAGCCACGGGCGCCACAGGGGAATGCCAGAATCCTGGCCACGAGAGATTGCCTTCTATTCTCAATTTTGTTTCAGACCAGGGGCCCTGCAGAGATCTGCACTTCTGGCTCCTGGCCTCTGGCTCTTGTCCCCTCACCTCACTTCTCACCACTCAGCCGCCTAGATAGGGAAGGTCACGTCAGCCCTCTGCTGTCACTCAGTCCCCTCCAAAGCAGTCTTTTTGGCCCCTCTAGGTTGTTTACGGAACCACAGAGAACAGTCCGGTGACCTTCATGAACTTCCCCGAGGACACCCTGGAGCAGAAGGCTCAAACTGTGGGCAGAGTGATGCCTCACACAGAGGTGAGCACCCCCCCCCAGCCTCTCCCCTTCCCCGACGGACTCCCTCAGAGCCTACCTCCCACCACTTGAGGGCAGTTAGGGCTTCCCATCAGACATGCAGACAGCTCCCTCAAATAGAGAGAGGGCTTCGACATGGGGGCTCGCTGGCCCTGGCCCTGATCTGTGGCCTGAAGCAGGAAAGGGAAGAGCTGGGACAGCAGCCCTGAGCAGCCGCCAGCCGAACCTCTCCTCAGCCACCCTTCCTGTCTGAGGTGTGTTTTTGCCAAGCCCACTGTCTGTCTTGGGGCAGCTAGGCCAGTCTCAAAAAGGAGCCAGAACACAGAGCTTTTTTTCCCCCCTTATGCAGCTTTCTTTCCCCCCACCAACCCCCCCCCCCCCCGGGAGCCCATGCCTCTCACTTTTCTTTTGTCTGAGCATAAACTTTACTTTCCCAAGCTGTCCCTTGAAGGTCCCTCACACTCAAAGGCCCCAGAACACTCCTCAGACTCAGACTCCTAGCTGTGGTTCCTCTCTGGCTCCAACCACGTAGCTCTGTTCAGAGATTACTGAGTGGAGGATGCCTGTGCACACACACACACACACACTCGCTCCCCTGGTTCTCCACAGCTTCTCTCTCTGCTGCCCTCTTTGGGATGCACCCTGGGGCTTGTCAGGGAGACATCCTTCTCTTCATCCCCAATCTGCAGACATGGAAGCGCCCAGACCCGCCCTCCCTTGGCACATTGGCTGTGGCTCTTTGTCTTCTAGGATTTTCAGTTCAGGGTCTCCCTCCCCTGATCACGTGGCTTCAGCTTTTTGCTACCTTGTGGGAACAGAGGGGAGACAGTGGCCTTCCTTCCTTTCTTTGGCATCCGGCATGGCACTCTTCAGGCCTTCTTCAAGGCTGCTCACTGCCCAGCCCTGTCCTCAGGGCCCTGTGTAAAAATACAGCCAGAGCAGGAATCTTAAAAAACGTGCAGCACCCCCCCCCCCAACACACACACACATACCCTCCCCGTGGTGGTCCAAGCCCAGCCAGTCTCTGCATGGTAAGAGGTCTATCCCAGCCTCTCTTTTCTTTCCCTGGCCTGGGATGAGGACAGCCAGCAGCTTCATTTTCTGGGAGGTTGAGGTGGGAGAAGAAAGCCAAGCATCCCCATACCCAGCGAGTCCATCTCCATACAAGAGAGCGGGAGGTTCAAGCTGGAAACTGACCTATCCCAGGCCCAGATCGTGAACATGGAGACGGGGGAGCTGAGCAAGCTGAACACGCCTGGGGAGCTGTACATCCGAGGATACTGCGTCATGCAGGGCTACTGGGGCGAGCCGCAGAAGACCTTCGAAACGGTTGGACAAGACAAGTGGTATCGGACAGGGTGAGACGGCGGCGAGATGATGTGGACACCGTGGCTACCAAGTGGGGCTGGGGTTCTAAGGCTGAGCTAGGAAAACCAAAGCTGCACAGGGAGGATATGGGAGTTGACAGGATCCCTCTTGTCAGAGAGACTTGGTTTCCAAAATATGTGTGTGTGTGTGTGTGTAGCTTATTCGTAGAGCTCTTGGATGCCATGTGTGAAACCACAGATTCTATGGGGTTGTTTGGGGGGGGGGGTGGAGAAAACTCCCCTCCCTCCAAGGCTTGCTGGAGGCATAGCTTAGGTTCTAGTGGCCCTATCTAGTATGCATGAGGTCAGGGTTCACTTTCAGCGCCACATGGCCTACATGATGAACATGCCTGTAACCCCAGTACTTGGTAGGGAGGAGTAGTAAGATCAGGGGTTCAAGGTCATCTTTAGCTACATAGTGAGTTGAGAGCCAACCTGAGCCACGGGAGACCTGGTGTCCAGTAATGGAAAGAAATTGGATTGTAGATGCAGTTTGGCAGGTAGAGTGCTGTTTGTCTAGTGTGCACGTAGCCCTCGCTTCTATCCCTCGTGTCACACAGCCCTGGGTATGGTAGCGCCTACGTTTGTAATCCTAGTGTGTGCGTGGAAGCAAGCGTATTAAAAGTTCCTCGGGAGGCAGAGGCAGGTGGGTCTCTGAGTTCGAGGCCAGTCTGGTCTACAGAGCTAGTCTAGGACAGCCCAGGCTACACACGGAGAAACCCTGTCTCGAAAAACAAAACAAACCAAACAAACAAACAAAAAGTATTAAAAGTTCAAGGTCTTGAGAACAACAATAACAAATTTCCCTAGGTCAAAGTGTGTGTCAAGAGGGTGAACCTGGGCTGGAGAGATGGCTCAGAGGTTATAAGAGCACTGACTGCTCTTCCAGAGGTCCTGAGTTCAGTTCCCTACATGGTGGCTCACAACCGTCTACAATGTGATCTGATGCCCTCTCCTGGCCTGCTGGTGTACATGCAGGCAGAACTCTGTATACATAATAAATAAATACATCTTAAAAAAAAAAGAGGATGAACCCACTTCTCCCAGAGCTAAGACAGCAGGACAGCACACTGCACTTGGAACCCCCAGAATCTGAGCCAGTTTTTAGTGCATTGTTTATTAATCAAACACAGGAACCTCTGAAAAAGCAGCCAGAAAGAACTCTTAACCGCTGAGCCATCTCCCCGCCCCTAGATTTCTTTTCTTCCTCCCCCCCACCCCCAGAGATTGGGACTGACCCCAGGGCCTTGTGTTTGCCAGGCAAGTGCTCTACTACTGAGCTAAATTCCCAACCCCTATGTATGTCATTTATCAGCCTTGCATATACCCAGAACACACCTGCTATGCGCTGGTGACGGCACATAGCAACCTGAGGGGCCAGCAGGAAACAAGATGAGGAGGGGCCTGCTTCTTCTTCCTGCCGCGTGCCTGCTTGAAGGAGGCGGATAATTTCAGACATCAAAAGAATCAAATGGGGCCACAGGAGAGGAAGTGGCTGTGGTGGAAAGAGGGTTTTCTTAGAGCAGGGTCAGAGAAGGCCCTTGGAGACATTTGAGCTGAGATCGAAATGATTTAAAAAGAAGCCAGCTCTAAAGGTAAAACAACCTATAAATAGGGACCCTGAGAGGTGATAGGCAGGCGCCGTGCTGATCTTTTCTTCCTTCCTCCAGACTAGCCTGTAGGCTCCAGAGGCGGCTTTTCCCCCACCTGCTGGGACTCCTAGAGTCTAGAGCAGTGGGGGACACATAGCAGATGCTCAATAAATGTTTTTGTTTGTTTCTTTTGTTTTGTTTTACTTATTTTGTTGTTGTTGTTGCTTGAGACAGGGTCTCTCTGTGTTAGCCTTGGCTGTCCTGGACTCGCTTTGTAGACCAGGCTAGCCTCGAACTCACAGCGATCCGCCTGCCTCTGCCTCCCGAGTTCTTCAATGAATGTTTGTTTTGTGACGGAGTCAACAAGTGAGCTAGTGGGCTAGCCCAGTATAGCCGAGGCGAGAGGCTGCTCTTGGGGTTTTTTTTTTTTTGTCACAGAGACATCGCCTCGATGGATGAGCAGGGTTTCTGCAAGATCGTAGGCCGCTCTAAGGACATGATCATCCGGGGAGGCGAGAACATCTACCCCGCGGAGCTGGAGGACTTCTTCCACAGACACCCCCAGGTGCAGGAAGTGCAGGTGAGGTCCTGGAACCCACTGAGGCCTCGGATTGGCTGATGGACAGGAAGGGGCGTGCCTTAGGTTTCTATCGCTCTGATAAAGCGGTGACTAAAAGCAACTTGGGGGTGGGGGTGGGGTTATTTCATCTCACACTACCATCAGCAAAGAGAAGTTGGGGCTGGGATTCAAGGCAGGAACCCGGAAGCAGGAACTGAAGGAGTGCTGCTTACTGGCTTGCCCCGCCCTCTTTTTTCTTTTTTGTTTTTTTTTAAATTACAAGCAGGACTGCAAACCCAGAGGTGGGTGGCACCACCCACAATGAGTCATCGCCTCTCACACCCATTAGCAATCAAGAAAATGCAGCATAGGCCAAAATGGAGGGGGCATTTTCTTAGTTGAGGTGCTTTCCTTCCGAACGACCCTAGCCTGTGTCAGGTTGACATCACAAAAACCTAGCCAGCCCAGGTTTGACATCTGACCTTTGACAGGTGGTGGGGGTGAAGGACGAGCGGATGGGGGAAGAAATCTGCGCTTGCATCCGGCTAAAGAGTGGGGAGACCATCACAGAGGAGGAGATCAAAGCTTTCTGCAAAGGGAAGGTGGGAGCCCCAGTCACCCTCCCTCCCTCCGTCAATCACTCACCTCTCCCTGCCAGGCATCCTGGGTGGGGGTGGGGTGGTGCTGCCCCCGTGATGGACACAACTCCCAGCCAAGGGGGCGCTCTGACCAGTGCCCAGCCTCACGCTTGCTTTTCCTCTCTGGCCTGTAGATCTCCCACTTTAAGATTCCTAGATACATCGTGTTTGTTGAAGACTATCCTCTCACCATCTCAGGAAAGGTCGGTAAAATGAAGGGGATTGGAGGGGAGGGGCAGCGTGGGGTGAAGGCCAGGTGCTCCTTATTTGTTTTTTCTTCTTCAATAATGAGCCTGTGAGCTCGGCCGGCCTCCTCCGTAGGAGGACCAAGAAGTCACTTTGCCCTGGTTTGGCTTTCTTGGGTTTAGCTCTTGTCTACCTCCCCCACTGCCGTTCCCAGGCAAACCTGGGATGGTTGGTTACCATAGCACCACAGTGCAGACTCACACTCTCGTCTCTCTCTTCTAGATACAGAAATTCAAACTCCGAGAGCGGATGGAACAACATCTAAAACTGTGAAGCAAAGGAGGGTCCTGGACCCAGCCGCTCCCAGAGCCCTTCAGTCGTCCCACACAAAGGAGGGTCCTCCCAGCCCCTCCCAGAGCCCCTTAGTCCTCCCACACAAAGGAGGGTCCTCCCAGTCCCTCCCAGAACCCCTCAGTCCTCCCACACAAAGGAGGGTCCTCCCAGCCCCTCTCAGCCCTCCCAGCCCCTCTGCAGTCCTCCCACACAAAGGGGGCTCCTTCCAGCCCTCTATAGCCCTCCTCATGCCTCTTGTCATCTTTGTGACTTAACATAAAGAGCTCACTGTTTGGCCAGAGTCTATCTAGCTGGTCTGCTCTCTCTGCAGCTCCTATGGAAGGGAGAGAGGAAGAGGGAAGCCAGCTCCTTCAGACCTAATCCTTCAGGCACTTTGCAGCACATAATCTACTTAATCTAAGCCTCACCCTGCGCCCTTGAAATTCCAAGTGCTCCCCCTCTTTTTTTCTTTGTCGTCTTTTTTTTTTTTTTTTTTTTGAGACAGAATCTTGACGAAGTGTACTGCTAGTATTCACTATGTAGATCAGGCTGGTTTTGAACTCACAGAGATCTCATTGCCTCTGCCCCTGGAGTGCTGGGATCAAAGTTTTCTGTGTTACCATGCCTGGCTCCATTTTTGTTTTTGTTTTTTGTAAGCTTTACTCATTTAATCTTTTTTTTTTTTTTTTTCTTTTCAAAGTGTTGCCATGGGTTAGTCCAGAAATAACTCTTTGGTTTTGTTTGTTTCCCAATGTTGGGAATCTTAAAGCTCCCGCTGCCCCCACATGCTAGATCAGAACTTTTCCACTGACCTACACTCCCACTTCAATAATTACTCATTTTATTTGAAATAACAGCTTTGAGGGTTGGAAAGAGGACTAGTTGTTAAGAGGACTGGCTGCTCTTCCAGAAGATTCAAGTTTGATTCTTAGCGTCTACATTTGGCAGCTCATAACCACCTTTAACTCCAGCTCCAGAGAATCGCTGCCCTCTTCTGAGGGCACCCCACCCCCAACACACGCTATATGCTTACATAGACACATGCAAATAAAAAATAAATCTGTAAAATAACAGCTTTATTGAGCTATAACTTATACCCCATCCAGCTCGCCTATTTTAAAGAACATTTCCCGCAGGATTTTTTATTTGAATATATGTATAACCAGCACCAAGCCAACTTTATATATCGCTACCACAGCTGGGGCGGTGGTGGCGCACGCTTTTAATCCCAGCACTCGGGAGGCAGAGGCAGGCGGATCTCTGAGTTCGAGGCCAGCCTGGTCTACAGAATGAGTTCCAGGACAGCCAAGGCTACACAGAGAAACCTTATCTCGGAAATACAAAAACAACGTAAAAAACCAACCAACCAAACAAACAAAAAATTGTCATCACCTCCTAAAAAGACTCCGGAAGGGCTGGAGAGATGGGTTAGTGTTAATAGCACTGGCTGCTCTAGTAGCAGACCGGGGTTTGTTTCCCAGCACCCAAATGGTGGTTGGTAACCATCCATAATTCCGATTCCAGGAGATTCTGCACCCTCTTCCAGTCTCTGTGGGCTACCTGGTGGGCACACAATGCTCACACATACATACAGGCAAAACACTGGTCTACATTAAGCTTTGTTGTTGTTGTTGTTTGCCCCCAGAGATAGGGTTTCTCTGTGTAGCCTTGGCTGTCCTGGAACTCACTGTGTGGATCAGGATGGCCTCAAACTCAGATCTTCCTGCTTCTACTTCCTGATTGCTGGGATTAAAGATGGCTGAGAGGGGCTGGAGAGATGGCTCAGTGGTTAAGGGCATGGGCTGCTCTTCCAGAGGTCCTGAGTTCAATTCCCAGCAACCACATGGTGGCTCCCAACCATCTATAATGTGATCTGGTGCCCTCTTCTGGCATGCAGGTGTACATGCAGGCAGAACACTGTGTACATAATAAATACATCTCTTAAACCACATGGTGGTTCATGACCATCTCTAATGAGGTCTGGTGCCCTATACTGGTGTGGAGATAGAACACTGTATATGTAATAAATAAACAAATCTTAAAAAAAAAAAAAGATGTGCACCACTGTTGGGGAAAAAGCAAAAGAAATTTATTCTAAGTATTAGCATTTTGTTTTCAGACTCCATTTGATCATAGAGAGAAACTACATTCAAGGTCCTTGGCCCTAGGGGAGCTGGGGACTTTCCGATAGCTGAACAGCGTCTGCTGCAAGGAAACAGTTGTCTGAGTTCACCATCTCAGGGACAACTTGTAAGGACACAGTTGTCTGAATCCAGACATCTCAGGGACAACTTGCTGACAGGGTCAAACTAAGTTTATATTCACAGGCCCAGGAACCTACTCCTACCCTGATTGGTGGAAACTCCCTTGCTGAACCCCTTATGATTGGCCAATGCTACAACCTACCCCTGCTCCCCCTCACTTTAGGGTTTCATCCTTTAAATACACTGTTCAACATCCCTTCAGGGTTGCAGTTCGGCTCCCAAGTCTGTTCCGTGGCCCTGATCGATCAATGGCGGCTTGATTACAATCAATTTTGTTATCTGCATTGACCTGGTGTTTGAGGTGCCAAGTCCAAAACCAAATAAACAAAAGAAACCTTATATTTATAGTACTTCATCTTTTCTAACCAACCTACTTTTTATTTTATTCTACAATTTTTGATTAATGCACCTGGGATTTCTCTAATAAACAGATCCTGCTTCAAAAAACCTCAAAACAAGGGGCTGGAGAGATGGCTCAGAGGTTAAGAGCACTGGCTGTTCTTCCAAAGGTCCTGAGTTCAATTCCCAGCAACCACATGGTGGCTCACAACCGTCTGTAATGAGATCTGGTGCCCTCTTCTGGTGCGCAGGTGTACATGCAGGCAAAACGCTGTATATAATAAATAAATCTTTAAAAAAACAAAACAAGCGGATGGCTGTGAGTTCAAGGCCAGCCTGGTCTACAAAATCCAGGACAGCCAAGGCTAACACAGAGAGACCCTGTCTCCAAAAACCAAAAACCAAACCAAAACAAAACAAAAATCCCAAAACAATGACCTCAAAAAAAGCAGAATGATTTAAGACATGGGACAAGACTGGGTAAAGGTCAGTGGCCTACTGGTGAATAGCTAGTCTTCACGGTTCTTGGCAGGTCACTTGTTTTTGTTTTGTTTTTTTAAATGGTGGCATTAGCATAATCTCAGGATACAGTATTGTGTCCTCAGATGCCAAGAAGTCAGCCACTGGATACTTGGCTAGGCCAAAATAAAGAGTCAAGGGTTAGCCCGGCATGGGTGGCACACACCTTCAATCCCAGCACTCAGGGAGGCAGAGGCAGGTGGATCACTGTGAGTTCGAGGCCAACCTGGTCTACAAAGGAAGGACAGCCAGGACTACAAAGAGAAACCCTGTCTGTGGGTGCAGTGGGAGTCAAGGGTTTTGGTGAAGGCAAACTTCAGGACCCAGGAAAGTAACATAGACAACAGTGATCACAATTCAAAGCACCATCTACAGCAAAGCTCTTGGGAAACAAATGGCTAATATTGCTCAGTCATGTGACCCCAAGGGTTAATGGGATTTTTTTCCTATTTTGGGGATGGGACCCAGGGCCTCAAGAGTGCTTGGGCAATTATTCTATCACTTAGCTACATTGTTTTTTATTTGTTTATTTGAGGCTATGTCTCGTTTAGTAAGCTAGTCTCAAATTTTTGTTTTTTTAAGATAGATACCTTTTTTTGGTTTGTTTGTTTGTTTGTTTGTTTTGTTTTTTGAGACAGGGTTTCTCTGTGTAGCCTTGATTGTCCTGGAGTCACTTTGTAGACCAGGCTGTCCTCGAACTCACAGCGATCCACCTGCCTCTGCATCCCAAGTGTTGGGATTAAAGGCGTGCACCACCACAGCCTGGCTAGTCTCAAACTCTTTGTGGAGCTGAGGATGCCTGCTTAAAATCTGCATCCTCCTGCCTCCACTTTCCAAGTGCTACAATGACTGGTGTGTACCACTACACATGGCTCCCAATTGTTTATTTATTAGTTTTAAAATCGATCTTTAAGTATCTACTTAATAAATGTGGGAGTGTAGGCGAAGGGGGCACTGCACACCTGTGGAGGTCAGAGGACCACCACCTGGAGTCTGTTCTCTCCACCTGTATGTGAGTTCTGGGGCAGCAAGCATTTTTACCCTCTGAGCCATCTTGCTGGCCCATGGGTTATTGGCTTTAAAGTGCAGTAAATGCCGGCAACCAAAACCAGGTGCAGCTAGACTGTGATTTGTTCGGCTCTCCCCTCCACAGCAGTTCCCACTTGGAGGAGATAGAGGTGTTGTCCCCATCTGCAGCCCTGTCTGATGCCCCGAGCTCTGAAGCCTCGGCTAGCACCAGCATCTCCTTCCTGTGAAGAGCTGAGTGCTGTGTTTAAGTTCCTCTTTGGGACCAGGCAGCATTCTGGATGCCTTCACGTGCATCTTCTCTTGAAAACTTCCCAGCAGCCCCATCACGCAAGCATCACAGAGGTGACCTTGGCACACACTGGGGAGATTCACTTTCCGGCACAAGGACATAAAGCCACCTGGTGGCTTAAGGGCAATCTTCCCCGCACAAATTCAATTCTCCCTGACTTGTATTTTATTTCTTTCCATTCCTTCCTCTCTCTTTCTCCCTTTTTCTGAGGTAGAAACCTCAGGCGGACCTCTAGTTCCTGATAATCCTCCCCCCTGTCGCAACCTTCTAAATGCTGAGATTATAGTTGTGTGTCCCTATTGCTGGCAAGTTTTATGCCCCCCCCTTTTTTTTTCCTTTTCTTTTCTTGTTGTTGAGCCAACACCAAGGTAATCTAGAGATGTTCGTGAGTCTGAGGACAGCCTTGTCTATGTAGTGAGTTCCGGAGCAGCCAGGGCTATGTAGTGAGACCCTGTCTTAGAAAAGTAACAACAAAACTCCCAAAACAACAATAACAACAGTCAAACTTGGGCATGGATAAATCGAATTTGTGATCTTGTATGTTTGACTTGAGGCTCACCTAGTTGGTGTGATCACTAACTTTGGCTAACGCACTGTAGTCTTAGTGTCTACCCATCTGTGGTGATTTGCATCTTTTTCTGTTTTAAAAGATGCACAAAAGGGGACCAGTGTGAGCGTTCGATCGGTGGGTAAAACACACCTGTCACCAAGCTTGATGCTCTGAGTTTGATCTCGAGGATGCACAGAGCGGAGGCAGGGAACCGACTCTCTTGGGTGGTCCTCTGATCTTGAAAAAAAAAAAAAATGCAAGATGGCAGCTAAGGGATTTTGATCACCATGTCTCAAGCCAGCTTTCTTCTCCAAACACCGTCTGTTTCCTGAGCCATTCGTTTCATTGACAGGAGATGGGACTCTTTTAGAACCAGCTGTCTGAAGCAGGTCGTTGCCTTGCCTGCACCCCATACAAAGAACATCCAGTCCTGTTACACGAAGCGTGTGTATGTCTTATAGACCGCAAGGGAGAAAAGGAGTCCAGGACTCGCTGAAGCCAGTGTCCGCAGCTTGGGAGAGCCCTGGTGTGGATTCAGTCTCATCTGTGTGCGTGCCCCATTCCCCACTGCAGCGGAAGGACTGGAAAACAGCCCACCCTGAGTTGTATGTGCTAGGATCACATACTACTGGGCGAATGCACTGAAAGACAATCCTGTTTCTAGAGGGGACCAGAACCGAGAGCCTGGGCTGCTCTGTCTGGTTCCTCCCGATGTTGTGCTCCCAGCACAGAACTTTACGTTCTTGAGGAAGAGGGGGTAAGAACTACTTTTTGTGATGTGTAACTCTTTTCATCCTGGGAGACAGTCCCTCCAAGCCTCTCCCATGTATCCTGCCACTGCCTGGCTTTTCTTTCTTTTCTTTTTCTTTCTTTTCTTTTCTTTCTTTCCTGTTTTGTTTTGTTTTTTGAGACAGGGTTTCTCTGTGTTGCCTTGGCTGTCCTAAACTCACTTTGTAGACCAGGCTGGTCTCGAACTCACAGTGATTCACCTGCCTCTGCTTCCCGAGTGCTGGGATTCTTTTCTTTCTTTCTTTTTAAAAATATTTTATTTAATTTTAATTTATGTCCATTCATGTGGGAGTGTCAGATCTTGGAGTTACAGACAGTTGTGAGCTGCCATGTGGGTGCTGGGAATTGAACCCGGTCCTTTGGAAGAGCAGGCAGTGCTCTTAACCACTGAGCCATCTCTCCAGCCCTTTTCTTTCTTTTTTAAACAAAGTTTTTACTTAATTTTAAAAAAGGTATCAATCTATCTAATGTATGAGTGCTCTGTCTGTATGTACACTTGCATGCCAGAAGAGGGCATAAGATCCCTTTATAGAGGGTTGTGAACTGCCACATGATTGCTGGGAATAGAACACAGGACCTCAGGAAGAGCAGCCAGTCGCTGAGCCATCTCACCAGCCCTAGTTTTTACTTTTTACTTTTTTTTTTTTTTAAGTGAGTAGGTATTTTGCCTGCATGTATGTCTGTGTACAACAGGCATGCTGTGACTATTTGATTACTTGGTGTCTATGTGTATTGTGTACACATGTGAGTTTGCTAGGAGGCACCTGCCACTGTGTGGAGGGAGCAAGGTTCTCTCCTGTCACGTATTTGTGCGTTTCAGGGATCACTCAGGTTTGCAGGGCAACTGTTCCTTGCTGAGCCATGATGTCTGTCCCCCTCTTTTTTGCTTCTTTGAGACAGGTGCTCACACTATAGCCCAGGCTGGTTTGGGACTCCCAAAATCCTCCTGTCACTGCCTCTGAAGTCTGGTATTCCAGGTGTGAGCCACCGCCCTTCGCTTCCAACGATTTTCTTTTTCTCCATTATCCAGTCCACGAGCTCCCCCCCCCCCCCCCCCCCCCCCGCCCTCCGCTGACTCCTGCTCTCCTGTGGGCCCACCTGCTCACAGCCAGGACTGAAATAACTCTCAACTCGGTTAGTTTCTCTCCTGCCAGTTAGACCGTGACCTGATTTTAGGCACCTCGCTCCCGGCGCTCACATCTGAACCAGGTACACAACATTCTAATCAACAGACTGAAGGAACTAAGAGTTCTTGCATGGGCCAAGAAAGTGCTCTGGCACACACAGGTTGCTAAGAAGCCCTCAGCTCACCCCAAGTCCTTGGCAAAGGACACCCAGGCTGTGTGCTTGCGAAGGAATAGGCTGCGAGTACGCCAGTGTCCGGCAGATGGCGCCGCAGACCCGAGGCCCAGGGCTCTCTAGCCGCGCCGGGAGAGGCAATATGAGGTCACGCAGCCCCTCTGACTTCCGCCGGGGCGGCCCACGCGGCCCAGCCCGGGCACACCTTTACTGCACTCGCCGTCGAGGTTTCGGATCTCTCCTTTCTGCCGCCTTGCGAGCCATGGGTCTCTCCCGGGTCCGGACCAGTACATGGGTGGCAGCAGCCAGGGCGGCCCAGAGGCGCCCCCGTGTGGACAACCGGGGTCAGCCTCGGAGTCCTGAGCCTGCGAGCACGCGCGCGGCGCTTTACGTGCACGTGAGTGGGTGGGGGAGGGCAGAAGGAGGTGGCCGCGGTGGCTAGCACTTGTCCCGCTGTTGGTTCACCTGCACTCTTTCCATGCCCCTACATCACGTCTGGCATAGCATCTGTCCCCCACGTCCTACCCACCGGGAAAAGTCTTGGGCCAAAGATCTCAAGTCTGGTGCTCTCCAGCTGGGTGACCCCTTGGAATCTGTTTTGTCATACTGAAGTGAGCACAGTAATCTCATCGCCACCTGCTTAAGGGCGCAGAGTGCCTTAGTTGTCGCAACCACACTTGACCAACCTCAGAAAGGGAATGGGATTATGTGAGGTTAGCTCCGGAAGTGTCCTGGGCAGCCCAGAGCCCCGCCTCAGCTCCTACACGCACCCTTGTCCCCAGTGGCCCTGGAAGTGTCCTGGGCAGCCCAGAGCCCCCGCCTCAGCTCCTACACGCACCCTTGTCCCCAGTGGCCCTATTGCGAGAAGCGTTGCAGCTACTGCAACTTCAATAAGTACATCCCCCGCGGCGTGGAGGAGGGGGCCGTGCGGAACTGCCTGGTGACTGAGGCACGGACGCTGCTGCGGCTCAGCGGGGTGCGAAGGTCGGTACTGGGCACAGTAAGGCAAAGTCTAGGGGTGGGAGAGGACAGGACATGGGGGCATCCCCCGGGGCTTTCCTCACTTATGTCTCCATCCTCTTCCTCCAGGGTGGAGTCTGTGTTCTTTGGTGGGGGAACCCCAAGTCTGGCCAGTCCCCACACTCTGGCTGCTGTCTTGGAGGCCGTGGCGCAGGAAGTCCACCTACCTGCAGATTCAGAAGTCACATTGGAGGCTAACCCCACTTCAGCCCCAGGTCCCAAGCTGGCAGCTTTTGGAGCAGCAGGAGTCAACAGGCTGTCCATTGGTTTACAGGTGACCTATCTCACTCACCCTCTCCAAGTGCAGGCAGACCTTAGGGTGTTTTGGGTCAGTCATTGGAAAAAACATTTCTGAGTACCAGGGCCTAGTACACAGGCTGAGTAGCAGCACTTTTCTTACTGTTTTCTCTGTGGCTATACTGGCCCATGGGCTTCCTGAGGTAGCCTTGGCATTAGTATTGTTGTTGCCTTTGTTGTTTTGAGACAGGGTACCATGTAGCTCAGGCTAGCCTCGAGTTTGATTATGTAGCCAAGGATGACCCTGAGCTCCTGATTCTTCTGCCTCAATCGTTGTATTGGGATTACAGGCATGTGCCACCATGCCCAGTTTATGTGGTGATGGAGATTGAACCCAGGGCGGGCTAGGCAAGCATTCTACAGACAGGTGCATCACCAGCCGCCGTCATCGCCTTGAGACAGAAACTCACACTGTAGCTCAGGTTGGCCTCATACTTGCAGCAATCTTATTGGGCACGTGTGGACGGGTTTGGATCCTCAACCCCCACACAAATGCTGGGTGGGTATGTCGGCCTGCCTGCACCCCCAGCACTTGGCGGCACGGATAAACGGGTCCTCCCCTCCCCTCCCTTAGTACTGGCTAGCTAGACTTAACCATATCAGCCAACTATGGTTTTGAATCGGTGAATAAGGTAGCAAAAAATTAAGGAAGACCTCCCCAATATCAACCTTAGGTTTACACACACACACACACACACACACACACACGCGCACTTACCCCCGCTCACACACGTGTGAACACATGTACACACAGGCACAATTCACATATACAGACATCAAAGAAAGAAGGGGAAGAACACGTAGGGCCGGGCTTGTTCTATGATTGAAGACAGGGAGGCAGGCGGCAGCCAGATCACGGCCAGGTAAATACTCCCTGGGAAAGACTTAGAATACAGCCTGAGGTCCACCCAGCCTGATGAAATCCTGGAAGTCTTCCTGGAGGAAATGATGCGTGAGTGAGACAGAGCAGGTGTTTACCAGGCAAGGGGGTGTGGGAGGAGACGGCACAGGATGTGGAAGCACTTTGCATGTTTGGGGGCAGCTGTGTCATTCCCTGTGACGAGAGAGGCTGGAGACCAGGCTGCCAAACAGGACCCAAAGCCTTCAGCTTCTGTAGGAGTTTGCGGTTTCTCCCATTGGGGAGCCTCTGAAGGTGTGGTGTGTTTATGACTCAAGAGAAATCTCTCCTGGGTTGACCTCTGTTGACCTCTGATGCTTCACCCCCATTGCCTGGAGTGGACCGCTTCGCCTAGGGTTGGCAGGGGGCACACCGGGTCTGGATGTTCTTGCTCCAACTGCTTCCTTTCTTGTTTTTTCTTTTTTCTCTTTTTAAGATGTATTTAATTTAGTGTGTATGAGTGTCCTATCTGCACGTACGCCTTGCAGGCCAGAAGAGGGCATCAGATCCCTATATAGATGGTTGTGAGCCACCAAGTGGTGGCTCTGGAAGAGCAGACAGTGCTCTTCTGAGCTGTCTCTGCAGCTCTTCTCTCTTTTTAAAGGCAAGATCTTACAACCCACTCTGGCCTTTAACTCATTCTCTAGCTGTGAGCAGGTTTGAACTCTTGAACTCCCACCTGCCTCCACCTCCCCAGGCATTGGGATGTGCACCATCACACCCGGCTCCTAGTTATGAGGAAAACACAGGTAAATCTAAACTAAGAGACCCTTGGGTCTCGGTGTGGTGGCACACAGTTGTCATCTCACTATTCAGGATTGCCACGAGCTCAAAACCAGCCTGAGCTCTTTCATGAGACACCCCCCCCCCCCCCATCGCAAAAGGAAGCAAGGGAATTGGTCCTTCTGGAACGTGGTGGTTACATTTTGTTGTGGATAGAAAGGGGCTCTTACTGAGCTTTCAGGCTTGAGTTAATTCAAAATTTAAAAAGAAGGGCTAGGGAGGCGACTCGGTGGATAGGGCGACTTGCGGCCAAGCCTGAGGACCTGAGTTCTAGTTCCCATTAGAGCTTACATGATGGAAGGACAGAACCTACTCCTCCAATTTAACCTTTGACCTCTCTATGGTCATTGTTGTGCTCCCCCAAATAATTAATATAAACATATTATAAGCATAATAAATATTAGATATATTTGCTCTTATAACAAAATCAAAATATATCTGTTTCAGAATAAATATTATAAAATACTAATAATATCTTGTAATAAATATAGACACTATTAGGGGAGGAAAGCCTGTTGGAGTTAGAATCAGCCACTCCTAAATTCCTAGTCTGAAGTTGCAGTTACCTCTTAACTATCTCTGAGCCTTAGCTTTGCCATCTGTCAAATAGAGCGAGTGGCTGAGCACTGTGGCACAGGTCTCTTCCTCCTGTCACTCAGCAGGCAGAGAGGCAGGCTACCCCACAGGCTTAAGGTTAACCTGGGCCACTTAGTGAGTTCCAGTCCAGTCAGTACCATAGTAAGTCTCAAAGAGAAATAAAAACACAAAACAGAAGAGAAGGCATTAAGGGTTAAATGCACCCTTCGTTGAGGAGCAGCTCTGGGCTCTGCCTTGACTGCTCCTTCATTCTCACTCCCTTCTGTCTGTCCCATGTCCCTCGCATCTGTGGCCCCCAAATAAGGCTGAGTGTTGCTGCCTCCCTCTGGGACAGCATTTATACACCGGACCCTCTCTCCCCAGTCCTTGGATGACACTGAGCTGCAGCTGCTGGGTCGGACTCACTCAGCCAGCGACGCTTTGCAGACTCTGGCAGAAGCCAGGCGCCTTTTCCCTGGCAGAGTATCCGTGGATTTGATGCTGGGCTTGCCAGCACAAAAGGTGGCGCCATGGCTTCGACAGCTTCAGAAACTGCTGCACCACTGCGACGACCACCTCTCCCTCTACCAGCTGACCCTGGAACGGGGCACCTCACTCTTTGCCCAGGTGCAGCAGGGCACCCTCCCAGCCCCTGACCAGGACCTGGCTGCTGAGATGTACCAGGAGGGGAGGACAGTCCTCCGAGACGCTGGCTTTCGCCAGTATGAGGTCTCCAACTTTGCACGGAACGTGAGTGCTGGGCTGATGATGACTCGGGGTACAGAATTAGTGGGCTGAGATATGACCGGGGTACTGAAGTCTTCTCTCAGACCTGAGGTGGTGAGACATTCTAAATATGATGCACCCCCCTCTCCCACATAAATAAGGCCTCAGTGCCTCCTTCTGGGCTGACGACCCCCTTTTTCCCCCACAGGGGGCGCTCAGTACTCACAACTGGACTTATTGGCAGTGCGGTCAGTACCTTGGTGTTGGGCCTGGTGAGTGGATTGCGAACAACCGAAAGCATGATTCAGGAGAGGAACATTCTGGTTGTGTGAACCTGGACTGCTCGCTTAGCCACTCAGAGGCTGCATTTCCTCATGCAGAGTACACAAAGCCTCTCCGTGGAACCATGGAATGCGGAGCATCAGGCCTCTTTGTAGCTGGGTTGGTGCTGTGGTTCTGAGTCTGGCATAGCTACAGAAGCCCCTGGGGACTTGTTGCCGCCCACAGTGCTGGGCCCTCCCTCCAGGACTCCTCACGGGCAGGGCTGCAGCAGGGCCTGATGGTTTACAGTTGTCGTGGTTGCTTCAGAGACCACCCTTGGAAAACTCCCTGAGTTCAAAGCTGATAATTCACCATGTTAGCTTCTAGTAATGCCTGTGTGGTGGTTTGTTTATCCATGTCATCAGGAGCCCATGGACAATTTGTGCCCCAGGGAGCTGGAAGCCACACCCGGGAAGCACGGATCCAGACACTGGAGCCAGACAACTGGATGAAAGAGGTGATGCTGTTCGGTCATGGCACCCGGAAATGCGTCCCCCTGGGCAAACTAGAGCTGTGAGTACCTGAATACACAGGGCTCTAACCCCCAGGGTTTCCTGTACCCCAGAAGCCCCTCCTTCTTTCTACATTTTTTTCCCCGAGATAGGGTTTCCTCTGTGTAATAGCCTTGGCTGTCCTGGAACTCTGAATTCACAGCGGTCCGCCTGCCTCTGCCTGTGTGCTGGGATCAAAGGCGTGCGCCCCCCGCGGCCCCAGCTGTTTCTACATCTTTTTTTAATTTTTGTTTTGTTTTGTTTTGTTTTGTTTTTCGAGACAGGGTTTCTCTGTGTAGCCTTGGCCATCCTGGACTCACTTTGTAGACCAGGCTGGCCTCGAACTCACAGGGATCCGCCTGCCTCTGTCTCCTGAGTGCTGGGATTAAAGGCGTGCGCCCACGACGCCCGGCTCTGTTTCTACATCTTTATTGCCTGCTTTGCCTCTCCCGCTCTGCCTCCCACCACATGAGTTCTAAGTACACCGCTGCTGCATCCCAGCACTGGGTTTAAAGATTGTGGGTTCTCGTCTCTAAGGTCCCATGATAATTGTCTTTCAGGCTGGAGGAGGTCTTGGCTATGGGGCTGCGCACCGATGTGGGGGTCACTCACCAGGTAAGGGAGGGGGGACCTTCTCAGATACTCTCAGCCCCTCCTAAGAGAGAACCAGTCACTTCCCAGAGCCTCCTCCCTCCCTCCCTCCCTCCTCTGGGTTGGCAGCTGGAGGTTGGCCCTGGCCAGCTGAAGCCTGGGGACAGAGGCAGAAGGCAGTGCTGTGTGATGGTTAGACCCATAGCTAGGGCTGCAGCGCCCTGGGTCTGGGCCTGAGTGCAAATCCTTTCACCCCCTATGAACTTTGACCTTCGCAGCTATGTGAAAGACTCAACTAGGTAAAGGGTTTCCTTTTTTTTTTTTTTTTTTTTCTAATTTTGTAAACAATACTAAAGATTGCACCTAGAGCTTTGTGATGCTCTGTGCTGGGCAAGTGCTCTACCACTGAGCTATTTAACATGAAATCCAAATATTTATGTGCATGTTGTGTTGTGTGTACATATGCACATGTACACACGCGTGTACATACATGTCAATGTACTCAAGTACGTTTACATTCATTTGTGTGTATGCAGAGCCCGTAGAAGATTGTCAGGTGTCCTGCTCTATCACTGTTTGCCTATTTCTCTATAGACAAAGTCTCTCTCTGGACTTGGAGCCTGGCTGGCAGCCAGAATACTCCTCTCATCCTACTGTCTCCACCCGGTAATGCTGGGGTGACAGGCACACTCGACGACCATGACTAGCTTTTTACATGGGTTTGGGGGGATTTGAACTCAGGTCCTCATACTTTCACAGCAAGAGCCCTCATCCCAGTCCCATATATAGTTACCCCCCTGACCCCCACTCTCTTGACCTCTCTCTTGACCAGGCAATCCTCAAACTCACAGAGCTACGTCTGCCTCTGCCTCCTAAGTACTAGGATTAAAAGCATGTGCCAGCTGGGCGTCGTGGCACGCACCTTTAATCCCAGCAATTGGGAGGCAGAGGCAGGCGGATCGATGTGAGTTCGAGGCCAGCCTGGTCTACAAAGTGAGTCTAGGACAGCCAAGGCTACACAGAGACACCCTGTCTCGAAAAACAAAAACAAAAACAAACAAAAGCATGTGCCACCACACATGGCATATATACAGTGTCCCCCGTATGCTCCTCTGTGCACTGAAGCCTCAGAAGGGAAGTGTAATAGATAGTGACTGATCAGATCCAGTCACTGTGGATGGAGCTGGGGCTGTGAATCCCTGATGCTGGCACTGCCCACGTGAAAGGACAGTGGGCGAGAGCAGAAGAGGAAGAGACTTGTCTTCACTAGAAGCTGGGTCTGGGCCTCCACATGCAGTAAGAATGAAGGTACCCACTTTGCCTCTGGCCCATCGACACGTCCGGTGCTGATGAGCATCGCCGCTGAGACACCGTGCTAGGCTCTCCCTGACCCCGTTTCTGTATCCAGCCACGAGCCCTTCGCCAGCTCACTAGCCTGATTCTTCTGGCTTCCTAGCACTGGCAGCAGTTTGAGCCCCAGCTGACCCTGTGGGATGTGTTTGGAGCCGGCAGGGAGGTGAAGGAGCTGCTAGCACGGGGTCTGTTGCTGCTGGACCACAGGTGTGTTGGAAATATTGTGCAGAGTGGGTTTAGCTGTCCCCAGGAGCCCTGACTACAGATTTGGGCGTTGGGCTTGGGGGGGGGGGGCTGCCATAATGTCTGTACCACAATTAGATGTGTCCCTCCTCTTCAAAGTGTGACAGAAACAGGACAGACCAGAAGAGAACGGTCTGTGAGGTCCCAGGGGTGCATGCGCTGGAGTGGGCCTTAATGTGGTAAAATAAGAGTCACATCCAGGCCTCTTGGTTTTCAGGGGTCTCCGGTGTTCCTGGGAGGGTCTAGCTGTGCTGGACTCGCTGTTATTGACTCTCCTGCCTCAACTCCAAGAGGCCTGGCAGCACAGGACTCCGTCACCTGTGACAGGAGGATGACCTGACGTTCCTGCATCGTAGGGCAACAACTGTCAGACTTGGAGGGCTGAGTGAACGTGGGGGCATCTCTCCTTTGCCTGCAGGTGTCCTCTCTGCTCTGAATGACTATGGTGAATTGGGTGGAAGGACATCACTGGTCCAGGGATTGCTGTTCCACACAGCATCCCAGGAGTCACAGATCAGCATGTGTGCCCTGACTAGGATACACTCACCGCACACTGGTATTTGTTGTGTACACTGAACACCAAATAACAAGGAACAATCAGAAATCTTTCTCCAGGGAACTGTGTCCCTCAGAGAAGCCTCCCTTATTCTAGAGCGAAGCCTTGAGTTAGCTTGTATGATTCAGTGGGACTAAGTCTCCTCCAGATATTGTAAACAAGAAGAAATAATAGGAATGAGATATTTGCAAAGCCATTTGAGGGGCTGGAGAGATGGCTCAGTGGTCAGAGCATGGTTTGCTCTTCCAGAGGATCAGGGTTCAATTCCCAGCAGCCACCACATGGCCATGCACAACCATCTGTAACTCCCATTCCAGGGGACCTGGCACCTTCTGACCTCTGCTGGAACCAGGCACATATGTGGTACATGGACATTAAAGCAGGCAAAACATTCATATGCATAAAGTAAAAATGAAATTGATCTTTAAAAAAATTTTGAGATTTTTTTCAGTCAAACCCATTTGTTGGGCAGAAATTATCCTATCCCCTGGGTATATTTAATTTTTTCCTAAGGGTTGAATGTAGGTTCAACTTTTTTAAAAAATATATTTTAATTTTTATTACTTATTTATTCATTTCAAGACAGGGTTTCTCAGCCAGGTGTGGTGGTGCACACACATTTAATCCCAGCACTTGGGAGGCAGAGGCAGGTGCATTGCTGTGAAAGTTCGAGGCCAGCCTGGTCTACAAAGTGAGTCCAGGACAGCCAGGGTGACACAGAGAAACCCTGTTTCAACAAAACAAAAAGGACAGGGTTTCTCTATATAGCCCTAGTTGTCCTGGAACTTGCTCTGTAGACCAGGCTGGGCCCAAACCCACAGAGATCTACCTGCCTTTGCCTTCCCAGTGCTTGGATTAGAGACGTGCACCAACACCTCTTCGCTTTTAGTTCTTTACAAATGGATTTGCGCATGTGCACACATGCCCATGGAGGCCAGAAGAGACAGTAGAACCTTCTAGCACTGGAGTTACAGGCTGATGTGAGCCACAGTACCTGACACCACACTCTGGACCAGTGGAAGAGCAGAAGGCAGTCTCAACTGCTGAGCCATCTTTCCAGCTCCTGTTTTTAATTAAAATGTTAGTTGGGTCAGGCGTGGTGGCGCACACCTGTAATCCCAGCACTCAGGAGGCAGAGGCAGGTGGATCTCTGTGAGTTCAAGGCCAGCCTGGTCTATAAAATGAGTCCAGGACAGCCAAGGCTACACAGAGAAACCTTGTCTCAAAAAACAAACAAACAAACAAAAAACCCAAAACAAACAAAATGTTAGTTGGGATGGTGTCTTATGTGTCCCCGACTACAAGACAGGTGCCCTGTACCTGAAGACAATGTTTAATTTATAATGCCTCTGCTTCCACCTCCCACGTGCTGAGGCTACAGGCATGCACCACCACACCCATTTTTTTCTGTGGTTCTGGACTTCATGCTGTGAGGTGAACACTGCCAACGACATCCCCAGCCCTGTCAGGTTCAGTTTTGTTTCTTGTTTGTTTGTTTAGATTTACCTATTTTGCTATATAAGTCTCTTGTGTGGCTGCTTGCGTGTCCACCATATGCATACCTGTTGGATCCCCTGGAACTGGATCATTGCGAGCCATGATGTGGGTGCTGGAAATTAAACCCAGGTCCTCTGGATGCTCATACCTGTTGAGCCATCTCTCCAGCCCTGAACGTTGATCACTCTACAGCTGCATCCCTTCTTGGAGGTTAAGGAGCTCGTCATCCGTGGCATGACAGGGTGACACCAAGTGATGTCCCATCGCCTGATCATCATTTGATCATTGATTTTGGCAATTGCTAGTGATCCTTTGTCAAATGAATGATTTTTATTTTTTTAATTTATGTATGTGTTTTATGTATACAGTGTTCTGTTTGGATGTACACCTGCCCACCAGAAGAGGGCATCAGATCCCATTATAGATGGTTGTGAGTCACCATGTGGTTGCTGGGAATTGAACTCAGGACCTCTGGAGCTAGTGCTCTTAACCACCGAGCCACCTCTCCAGTCCAGCCAAATTATTTCTTAAATTGGAGATTGCAAAGTATTGGTTTCTGATTTTATTATTCCTTCCAAATTCATTTAATTGCCATTTCCCCATAAAAAAAGAACTTTCCTCCGTTACTGTTGCAATGCTAGGAATCAGACCTATGGCCTTGCCCAAGGCTATAGTTTACCTGCTAAACTAAGCCCCGGCCTGAGTTTCTTCCTTCCTTCCTTCCTTCCTTTCTTTTCCTTTCTTTTGTTTTATTTTTTCAAGACAGGGTTTCTATGTGCAGCCCTGGCTATCCTGGACTTGCTTTTGTAGATCAGAGATACACCTGCCTCTGCCTCCCAAGTGCTGGGATTAAAGGCATGCACCACCATGCCCAGCTGTTTTTTTCTTTTCTCCTTTCTTTCCTTTTTTTGAGACAGGGTTTCTCTGTGTAGCCTTGGCTGTCCTGCACTCACTTTGTAGACCAGGCTAGCCTCGAACTCACAGTGATCCACCTGCCTCTGCCTCCTGAGTACTGGGATTAAAGGCGTGCACCACATTTCTTGGCTTTTAATGGGCTGATCCTCAGTGTTATAATGCACATCAGAATGCGGCTCAGGCCATGCCCACCACAGCAACCTCATCCTATGATCAGAACCACAAGTCTATGAATCCCTAACCCTGTAACAGGCTCCTCCCCAGCCCATAGACCTCGGGTTGTCAGACTCCCTGGACATGTGAAGGCTGCCATAAATGGCTATGTCTCAAATAGACATGCCCCCCAATACCTGCAGGGGAATCAGAGATAGCCTGGATACATGAAACCTCCCCCTTCCTCTGAGACCTACAGGAAGGAAATCCCCCCCCCCCCCCCACCCCGCCAGCCCTACTCTGCCTTGGGTAACTTCAGTTCTTGTCAGAGCCCCAGTCGTGTTGTCTACATGCCTATGGCACTGGGGCCTGAATGAAATCTCTTATCCCAAAATACAAACCTACATGTATGTGTTGCCCTCCTGCCCTTGAGCCACTCCCAAGACTTTCACTCTTGACTTGGAAATTGTATGCCATGCATGCATGTGTCTGTGGTGTGTGTGTGTATGTGTGTGTGTGTGTGATTTGTTTCGTTGTACTGGGGCTGGATCTCAGGCCCTTCTGATGTTAAACAGTCCTCTGTCACAGAGCTACATCCTTGGCCTAAGGCTGCTTAACTAACTCCTTATCATGGCAAAAGGTACCACGGTGCCAGAAGTGATTTAGTTACCCTGCAGATGGCAGTACACTGGCCTCTAGTGGATGATGAAAGATGGGACTCCCCCCCCCCTTAGGGGTAAGCACGTGTATTTCCCATGTGCTGGTACGTGTGGATGCCAGTCCTTTTTTGACCCTGTGGTAACGTGGTAACTGTTACTTTATTCATGAATTGTTCATCTAGCACCAGTAGTGTGCCAGGCGCCGCCCTGGGCACGAACAGAGGAATAAGACCTGTCCGTGCTCTTAGGGAACTTTGATGCCATGTTGACAGATGCTCAGAGAGATAAAGCCAGGGTTGTTGGTTAAGCTGTTACAGACAGCCTGGATGACACTGGGTTTTGACGGGCTGAGAGGAAAGAAGTAGGGGAAAGTGTACTTTTCTTACCAATTCTTAGGCGCCCTGGAGAGCCTAGGGTGGGTGGCCTGTGCTGCTCAAGGGGACCCCTGCCCCAGCCTTCCCCTGATCTTGATATTTAAGAAGCTAGCACAGGGCTGGGTGCGGGGGAGGTGCTCCATCAGATAAACCAGGGCCACTCGGGTTTCTTCTAACTGCCAAGGCTTGTGCCACCAGAGCTGTCTGGGCCCTCTCGGCTGAGGCAACTCGGGGAGCCTGTGTAGGGCCTGGATCAGGGTGGCCCCAATCACCTTCCATGACTCAGCCTGGTTCCACCCTTTTCCAGATGAATCAGAGCCTCCTGGACATAGGGCCTAGGAATCCAGCTATCCAATGCTTCCTCAAGGCTCCCAAACCAGGCCCTGTTTGGAAAGCCCTGCCGACTGTCTTCTCCCACTTTCCATCCTGGGGTGGGGACAAGAAGCCCATGGCTACTTCCCAACACTGCAGAGTGTGGGAGTGGGATCCTTCTGTGGCTTGTCCACCAAACGGGTAATCTTCCATATTTTGGGACTCTGGTCGTTGTCTTCTTAGTATTGTTTTGTGTTTTTAGATAGGGTCCCATGTAATCTGGCCTAGACTACTGTGTGGCTGAAGGTGACTTTAAACTTCTGGTTTTGTTCCCTCCACCTCCCAAATGCTAGGATTTACAGGCGTGTGCCACCATGCCTGGCCTCGTCCTCTGTAGCTAAATCTCTAGGTCCCATGCAATACGGGGATAGAGCTGTGTAAATAGGGCTGTTGAGATGGCTCAGTGGGTAAGGGAGCTTGCCATCAGGCCTGGTGACTCATTCTACTTTGAGTGCCCAGGTCCCACACGGTAGGGAAGAGCTGCCCCTTGTAAGTTGTCCTCTGACCTGCACAGGTGAGCCATCATGTACACAGACACCCCCAGAGAGTGGCTGGAACCGTGGCTCCTCAGTTAAGAACCGCTGCCGCGTTTGCAGGGCACTTGGATTCAGTTCCCAGCATTCACTTCATGGCTTACTCCCCCCAAGTTCCAGGGGATCCCACATCCTCTTCTGGCCTCTGCAGGCACCAGGCATGTTTGTGGTACGCCTACAAGCAAGCAAACATTCATAGACGTAAACTTTCCTCAAAGATAACTTTTAATTAAAAATAAACATATGTAAATAGTTAGCAGACTCAATTGTTTAGGGCATAGTGACCAGGAAGAAAATATATAGGTGTTCAGTACAGAAGCCATTTCCCACCATGAAAATTCCCCATTGGGAATTTGTTAAATCTGCAGATTGTGAGCCCACAGAGATACCACTCAAATATGCCCATCTTTGAGTAGCTCTAATGATGAGGGTCTGTTTTACTCGGGCCCTACTCTGTAGCGCCATCCGTTTCCTGGGAAAGAAGTATGTTTTCCTTTGCTTGACTCAGCAAAGAAAGCCACAGAGTGAAATGACTGAACTTTCCAACTGCCCGGTGTTAGCTCAGCCCCAGTTTTAAGAAGTGATGGCTGGCCCACTGTCTGTGTATCCCTCTAGCATAGGGACCTGCACTGTTCAGATAGACTGTTGTGGCAGTCTACTCTCAGAGTGGAGCCAATGGAGGGCAGAGGAGCAGTGAGGCATGGGAGATGAACAGAAAGAAATTAATATTTTCTGTATAGCTAGTATATTTTCAGATGGCGCAGCAAAATTGAGGCTAAGCTGTCAGAGTTTGTAGCCCCAGCATTCAGAGATTAACCATTTCTAGACGGGGGTGTGGCTGTGCGGCTCAGCGGTAGAGTGCTTGCCCCAGCAGGCACCAGCCCTGAGTGCCATTTCCAGCGCTGGAAGAAAGATTTACCACAGAATAAGCCTGGCAGGTGTCCAACACCTGGAGTCCTTGTACTCAGGAAATGAAGGCAGAAACCTCAGGAGTTCAAGGTCAGCTTCAGCTACGTAGCATTTTGGAGGACAGCCTGGGCTATATGGGACCAAAACTCAAAACTAAAATAGAATTGACTTTGTGACAACATTGACCCTTCCTAAATTCTGAGCATCAGTCTCTCTATTGATTGAGTGCTCTGATTTCTTTAACCACTAAGCTTACAGTGTACCTCATAAATATTATATAAAGATATATAATATTTATATTCTATATGTAATATAGAATATATTTACACACAATATTGTATATACTAATATGATATAAATATATGCACACATAATATGTATTATATCCTACATATAATATAAATATTATACATATATGCATACATAATTAGTTACTACCTAGAACCTGGTAGAAGACTCCCAGATCTTCAGATCTCTTTTCTTTTCTTTCTTTCTTTTTTTTTTATTTTTTTTATTTTTTTGGTTTTTCGAGACAGGGTCTCTCTGTGTAGCCTTGACTGTCCTGGACTCGCTTTGTAGGTAGACCAGGCTGGCCTTGAACTCACAACGATCCACCTGCTTCAGCCTCCTGAGTGCTGGGATTAAAGGCATGCGCCACCAATGCCCAGCACTTGTCTTTTTTTTTTTTTTTTTTTTTTTTGGTTTTTCGAGACAGTTTCTCTGTGTAGCTTTGGCTGTCCTGGACTCGCTTTGTAGACCAGGCTGGCCTCGAACTCACAGTGATCCACCTGCCTCTGCCTCCCAAGTGCTGGGATTAAAGGCGTGTGCCACCATACCCGGCTTCCCAGAGTAGAATTGTAAAGCCAACTTTAAAACTGATATAGACAAGAAACATTTGGCAGAATTGAAAATGAAAAAAAAAAACAAAAAAAAACCCCAAAACACAGCAGCTCAGTAATGCTCACACTGTTTTTATTTGCCCAACTTTCCATCCTGCGCTCGTCCAGCGCAAGCCATAGTTTTGCTGAGTGTCCAGGCGCAGGTGTAACTTTGCACTGCGCCCCTTTCCCGTCTCATTTTTCACAAGCAGTTCTCCAGTGTGCATTGCAGTCTCCATCCCTCTCTCTTCTTAGTTGCTGCACAGTGTTCCAGTGAGCGGGTTGCTTAGTAGTCATTACCCTAATGGAAGTCACTCACATGGTTACTCAGCTTTTCCCAGGATGAATAATGCTGCAGCGTGTGTTTTTATGGATATCATTGCTTCCTTCGTGTGGCGTATTTCCTCAGCTCAGTGGCCCAGAAGGAGGTGGCAGAGTTAAAGGACACTGGGGCTCTCATCATTCTTGGCATGAATTACTATATTGTTTTCCAAAGGGGTTTTCTTTAAAAAAAAAAAAAAAATCTGCCTAAAAATATACACACATCTCTTTTTCAACTACATAAAAGAAAAGCAAAAAAATTATACTACAGAAATCTCTTCCACATTCGGACAACCATCCTTCCAGACAGCTCATGATACATAGATATATACGTAGTTGGAGAGATAAAAATAAGTTTTTCATAAAAGGGTTTGTATTCCTATGCCAGTTTTGCAGCCTGGTGTTTTTATTTTCTTTTTTTAAAAAAAGACTCAACATGTTCTGGAGTTTTCTAATTGGCTCTTTCACTAGCTGTGCCTGGGTGCTGGGATGATGTAGCACGGGGTAACTGCTTTAAGCCAGAAGCCACGGCAAGGATTATTTATCCGAGTTTAGTTTGTTGAGGCACAACAAGACTCAGTGAAGACTGTGCCCCTTTCACAGACCAAGTCACAGACTCAAAGAAATTGCTCAAGGTCACATGGCCAGCGAGCTGTGAGGGCTGTCGCTTTAGCCAAATTCTTTGAATCTGCCGGGCGTGGTGGCGCACGCCTTTAATCCCAGCACTCGGGAAGCAGAGGCAGGTGGATCGCTGTGAGTTCGAGGCCAGCCTGGTCTACAAAGTCCAGGACAGGCAAGGCTAACACAGAGAAAACTTGTCTCGAAAAACCAAAACAAATTCTTTGAATCTTCAAAATAGATTGCTTAACACAAAGTAGTGCAAGAACATAGTTTAAGAATGTTTTTGTTTGGTTGGTTTTGGGTTTTTCGGTTTGGTCTGGTTTCGGTTTTTCAAGACAGGGTTTCTCTGTGTAACAGCCCTGGCTGTCCTGGACTTGCTTTGTAGACCAGGCTGGACTCAAACTCAACGAACTACCTGCCTCTGCCTCCTGAGTGCTGGGACTAAAGGCGTGAGCCACCACGCCCGGCTTGTTTGTTTGTTTTAAACTGTGTTTGTGTATGAGTGTTTTATCTGCCAAAGAGGGCATCAGATCACATTATAGATAGTCGTGAGCCACCGTGTGGTTGTTGGGAATTGAACTCAGGACTTCTGGAAGAAGTCACTGAACGTGTTGAGGAAGCATCAGAGACAGACACACCAGTGGCCATGTTTCTGGAAGTGAAAAGAAAAAAGAATGACAGCAGACCCGGACTCTGCAGCTGCTACCAGGATTGGACTGTTGGGTTTTGGTTAATTTGGAGACAGGGTCTCATGTAACCCAGTGCTGCATGTCATGTTACATGTTGCATGTCAAACTTGCTGTGTGTAACTGAGGATGGCCTTTGATTTCTGATTCTTCCGTCTCCTCCTCCCCAGTGTTGGGATGATAAGTGTGGCTACCGTGCCCAGTTTATGTGGTACTAAAGAGCGGCTGAACCCCAAGGCTTCATATAGGCTGGGGAAGCATACATCTACTGAATTCCATCCTCAGCCCTAAGCAACGCTTTCTTGATGAAGTCGAATAGGACATCTCGCTAGGTAGACAAAAACAGACAGATAATCACACATATCTGCCTTACTTGTTGGAAGTATTGCTTCCAAAATGCTACCTGTAGACTCAATTTTCTTAACCAAAATATTTTATTAACAACTTACTGACTGAGCCTACGTCAATTAAAACCCGATTAACCAAAACAGTAGGAAATGAGGATTAATTGACACAACAACAAAACCTGAAGGATATCAGTCCCGAGGAACGATTCTCCGGTCGGGAGCTGTAGGATTTTTTTCACTGGAACCAGGGGTAACCAGACCCCAGAGCCTCAGCAGGAGCCAGAGCTCTAAAGCCTTCCCTCAAGCGGTTTTCTCTATGAGCATCTTGAAGGGCAGCGATGAACAGCCAAATCTATCCCAAGTCTTCAATCCCCCCGCCACCCGTTCTGGGCTCATTTATATGTCTCCTCCCAGAGTCTGTTCATGGGATCTTTTTCATCTGGCAACAATTAAGCTCCTGCACGAGGTGGTTGCTCTTCTAGTGAATTAACATCACCTGTTCTCTCACGAGACCGTTCTGATCCCACATTTGGGATCCTAAAGAACAGGTTTCTCTCCTTCAGCTACCAACACTGTTTTGTTTGTTGCTTCCACTGTAAAGAGTCTCACTCTGTTGCTTAGGCTGACATAAACTCAAGACCCCCGCCCCAGCCTCTGCCTCCCATGTGCTGGAATTATAGCCTTGCTTGTCTCAAGGCTACTCTTTTTATAACCTCATAAATTTTTTTACTCTTTTGGAAGTGAGTTTTCTAGAAATTTCAAATATATTTATACCGCTGAGTCCATCTGTTGTTGTCTTGTGACTTTTTCTGCCAGGCTCAGGCTCATATGTCCGTTCTAACTCCAGGGGTATGGCGGTGTTTAAGTTGGCTCTGTCCTCCGAGAGAGGCTACTGTTGATGGGTAGTTTTACCTGGGTCTGAATCCCTTCTGTTGACTCTTACCTGTGTGACGAGGGAGGGCTATTCAGTTTCTGAGTTCTGGCCTTTCTGGCTAGTGTAGACTTAGACCAACCCCAGGTCTTCCAGTTTATCTGTGCATCAGGAGTACCACAGGATGCACTTTCCTGCTTGCTCCATCAGGCCTCAAGAATCCGGATCACCAAATCTAGGAATGTGGTTCCTCACCTCCATCACCCCGCCACCGCCACCCTCCCCTACACCCACCACCCTATAACCTGCCCCCCCCCCCAGCAAGCTCCTGCTCAGAGTCATAGGGAGCCAAGCTCTTCTGTAGCTTCCTGACCATGCTAGGAGCAGTCAGTAAGAGCTGTCAGCAGCATGGCGGGGCTCCAGGAGCTGGCATCCCTGTTTCTTTCTCTTAGTCAGAGCCCCTCCTCTGAACACAGCCTGAGAAGCAGCCCTGGTCACTGTCCCCTTGGCCATCCTGGGGACTGCCACAGCCACGCACGCTCCTGGGAGGAGGCCAGTTACTTAGCCGCTGGGTCCTCTTAGCGAAGCCACTCACCCTGTGACTCTGGGTGTGCTCACTGCTGAAAGGATGGACAGGGCCTTCCCACAAAGCAAGGGTGACGATGATGGATGGGTGGGTGTGTGGAAAGAGCCTAGAGCTGTTCCTTGTGCAAATGGGCATGGCTCACGCGTGGAGGACATCACCATCGGTGTTTGCATTGTCATTTACAGCTGTAGGGAAGAGAAAGATTTACCTCAGTTGTCTTGAGGTTTGTGGACAGGGTCTGAGAATTAAACTAAAGAAGGCAGATTAATAGGAGAAGGCGTGCAAAGTAATCCCAGCTGAATGTGGCACAGGAGAATGCATAAGGACCCGGAGGCCCCAGGGATACATGGGGGAACCCTGTCTCAGAAAATTAAAAAAACAAAAACAAAACAAAACTGGAAGGCCCAGAGACTCATAACTGAATTGGACAAAAGTAGTAAATTAGGAAAATGTAGTAAGACTAAGGGACATGGGTTGGAAGAGCTGGGTGGGGTCAGGTGAGGGTGATTTGGGGGATGGTTGTACAGGTTTCCTTGGGCCTCACAATTTCATCCTAGATGACAGGAATGACACTGCCCTTTCTTAGACTGATGGGACATTTTTCTTTTTTTTTCTTTCTCTTCTTCTTCTTCTTCTTCTTCTTCTTCTTCTTCTTCTTCTTCCTCTTCTTCTTCTTTGGTTTTTTGAGACAGGGTTTCTCTGTGTAGCCTTGGCTGTCCTGGACTCATTTTGTAGACCAGGCTGGTCTCAAGCTCACAGCGATCCACCTGCCTCTGCCTCCCAGATGCTGGGATTAAAGGTGTGAGCCACCACGCCCAGCTTCTTCTTCTTCTTCTTCTTCTTCTTCTTCTTCTTCTTCTTCTTCTTCTTCTTCTTCTTCTTCTTCCATTTTTCAAATATGACTATCCTTTAAAGACAAGGTAGTCTTAAATGAGTAATCCTCTCCTCGATCTCTAGAGTGCTAGGATTACAGGTGTGTGTCACTATGCCTGGCTCACACATGCTGAGGCTGAGCCTCGGGTCTCTTGCATGCTTGCTCGACAAACGTTCTACCACTGAGCTATCTCCCCTAATTCCTCACCTGCTGCTTTTAAGAACTAGGAAGGTCAAAGTGATCTTCTTGCACCTGTTGTTCTTCAAAGGCTTTTACATGAAAATAGTCAAGAAGCCAAGAGTGGGAATTTGGGGATGGCATGTTAATACCTCATTCACTGAACACGGGGTATGCCAGCCCTAGGGAATGCAGGTCTACAGCTGAAATTCCTGGTGCCTGACAACACTCAGATCTGTCATTTCCCTGTCACCAGGGAACACAGGACTCCTGGAAAAGTTTTCTTCCTGGCTCAGTGGAGAACTTGTCTCTTGGGTAGCTGAGAAGGCGTGTGCCACCAGGTGACCTGCAACCTCCAGGCTTCAGGCACCTGCCTGTGTGACTCCTCACACGTGTGTTCCTTCCCTTCCCCCAACAGGTCTGACAGGAATGGCCCCATTTCTCAGCTGGCAGACCCATCCAGGCAGGGATCACCCCTACCTGCCTCCCAGACCCCTGATACCTGAGGTGCCCAGGATATGCCTTGCTGTTACCTGAACCTCTGGATTTTCTCTCTTCTGGGTCCCTTCTTAAGACTTCAGGCCTTTCTAACTCAGCCTGGAACTGCCCTCAAACCTGACCGACATACACAGGCCTCAAGTGCTTTGCTAAACTTTCTTGTAATTAAGACCCCAGGGAGAATCCCGAGCCTTGGCAGCACTGATGAGGGCTTAAATGCAGGTGGGCGGGGAGGGGGGGGGTGTCTCAGCTTTTGGTCATTAAGGAAGTTGTCATGGAAACCCCCCTTCTTCTAGCCTCCTTTAGATTAATAATACTAAACAGTAGAGACCGAAGAGATGGGCCGTATGTTAAGAGTACACACTAGTCTGGCACAGTGAGGTCAAGCCTGTAATCCTAGCACTCAGGGAGGCAGAGGCAGATGGATCGCTGTGAGTTCGAAGCTACCCTGTTCTACAGAGCAAGTTTAGGACAACTAAGGCTACACAGAGAAACCCTGTCTTAGGGGGAAAAAAAAAAAAAAGGACATCTCTTCCAGAGAGCTTGAGTTCTACTCCCAGCACCCACACCACGTGACTCACAGTTGCCTGTAACTCCAGCTCCAGGTGAGTCTGACACCCTCCTCTGGCCTCTACAGGGACCTCCATTCACATGCCCACCCGCCAACACGTAACAAACAAACAAACAAACAAATAAGATAGGCAGCCAAAACAGGCAGGAGTTTGAGGCAGCCTGGACTACACAGAGAGTACCAGGCCAGCCAGGGCTGCACAGAGAAACCCTGTCTCGGGGAAAAAAAAGAAAAAAGAATGAATGAGTGTAGTTGAATTTGAAGTTACCATTCTAACTAGCAATTTTATCTCAGGGTGTATACCCAAGAGAATGAAAGCATACAGTCACCCAAAGACTTGTGCTCACGTATTTACAGCAGTACTATTTTACTAGCCACAAGCCATCAACCGATGTATGTTTAAACAATAAAATGTAATTTATTCACATAATGGAACACCATTCAGCATTAAGAAGAGACAAAAGCAGGCCACTGAGATGGCTCCGCCAGGAAAGGCACTTGCTACCAAGCCTGGTAGGAGGAGAGAACTAACTCCTGCAAGTTGACCTTTGACCTTTGACCTCCATCTGTGGCTGTGGAATGTACACACACACACACACACACACACACAGAGAGAGAGAGAGAGAGAAACATGTAAATGCATTTTTTAAAAAGATACATGATGGGGCTGGAGAGAGATGGCTCGGTGGATAAGAGCATGGTCTGCTCTTCCACAGGTCTTGAGTTCAATTCCCAGCGACCACATGGTGGCTCACAACCATCTATCATGTGATCTGATGCCCTCTTCTGGCCTGCAGATGCACATGCAGATAGAGCATTCGTACATAAAATAAATAAAATATTAAAAAAAAAAAAAGATACATGAAGTACATACTTTGTGGAAGGCCCTTGAGCACATTATAAAGACATAAAAGGTCACATATTGTATGATTTCATATATATGAAGTGTTCAGAATAGGCATATTTGCGAAGACGGAAAGGATGAATGATTGGTGGGGAGCAGGGTGGAAGAGCGAATAGGGAACACCTAATGGGTATAAGGTTTCTTTTGGAGCTGATAGGACTGATCTGGAATCGGATAGTGGTGGACGGTGATGGTACAGCCTTGTGAATGAACTAAAAAACATCGAACTAGACTTACAATGATGAGTTCTGTTTTTGTTTTTGTTTTTTTAAAGATTTATTTATTTATTATTTATACAGCATTCTGCCTGTATGTGTGCCTGCACACCCGAGGAGGGCACCAGGTTTCATTATAGATGGCTGTGACCCCACCATGTAGTGTCTGAGAATTGAACTTAGTACCTTTGGAAGAGCAGACAGTGTTCTTAGCCTCTGAGCCATCTCTCCAGCCCCATGATGAGTTCTACATAATATAAAATGTTTGTAATTTAGCCAATAAAAATAAAAGGGGGAGGGGACTGGGGAGATGGCTCAGAGGTTAAGAGCGCTGTCTGCTCTTCCAGAGGTCCCAAGTTCAATTCCCAGCAACCACATGGTGGTACACAACCATCTGTAATGTGATCTAATGCCCTCTTCTGGCATGCAGGTGTACATGCAGGCAGAGCACTGTATACATAATAATAATAAAAAAACAAAACAAAACAAGGAATCAGTACACACAAAGTGCTTAAAAAAGCTGTTGAGTCTACTGTAAGCCCTGGGAAATGTCAGTCATTCAATTTAAACTCTTTTGCATTCATGGGCTGATCCAGACAAAGAAAAACGAAACATCATCCTAACAAGGTGTGGCCCTTAGTGATTATTTTATTTTAAAGCTTTTCATTTGTATGTCTTATGTGTGTAAGTATTTTGCCTGCGTGTTTGTCTATGTGCCATGTGTGCCTGGAGTCCTTGGAGGCCAGAAGAGGGCGTCAGATGTCCTGGCACTAGACCTAAAGATGATCATGAGCTGCTGTGTGGCTGCTGGGATTTGAACCTGTGTCCTCTGGAAGAGCAGCCAGGGCTCTCAACCACTGGCCCATCTCTCCAGCTTCTTGATATATTTTAAAATATGTGTTTACTTTTGATTTTTGTGCATGTATAGACATGCATGAATTGGTCTGTTACGCGTGTGCAGGAGCCAGCGGAAACCAGAAGAGGGACTCCTCCTGGAAGTGAAGGTACTGCTGTAGTGAGCTGCCATGCGGATGCTAGGCACCAGGTCCTCGCAATGGACATACATGCTCTTAACTGGTGAGCCATCCATCCAGGCCTAAGATTATTTTATCTTATATATTTTGAGACAGGGGACCGTGTGGTCCAAGCTGGCCTCAAACTGGTCATATAGTTGAGAATGACTTTGAAATCCTGATGTTTCCTTCTACCATTTCTCAAGTGCAGGGAATTAGAGGCCCGCAGCACCGTGTCTGGCTTCTTATGAGTTCTTGTCACTGCCATAGCGAATGGCCACACAATGCCTTATCTAATAACAAGAGGTCAGAAGTCTGGAGTGGTTAACCCCGATGGAGCTGTGCTCCTCCTAGGGACTCTAGGAAGAACCTGTTCTGGCTTGTTTCAACTTCAATCTATGGCTTTTCCTGGCTCTGGGCTACCACAAGTGTGCTGGCTTCACTGCACCACTCTCTCCGACTCCGGCTCTTCCCCCTCCCTCTTTAATGAGTTTGTGATTAAAGGGGTCAATGGATAATCTAGGATAATCTTCAGGTCTCCAGATTCTTAATCACATGCGACAAGTCCCTTTTGCCATATAAGGGAACATATTCACAGCTTCCTGCAATTACGATGGGCACATCTCTGGGAAATCTACGAAGCTGCTTAAAAGAGAAGTTATCTAACGATTTGAGTGCTCCGGGCCTTAACTATAATCCCTTTCATCTGTACAGGGTTTAGAACCCTTCTGTACGACACTGTTTTTCCCTCCTTGAATTGATCCTGGAAAATCAATGAAGTAAGTACTGAGCCCACACTGTACGAGAGGGACTGGCACTCAGGGGAGGCACTGAGCCAGCTCACATAGACACAAAGAGACTCAGGTCCAGAGCATCTATTTGTTTGTTTTTGTTTTTCGAGACAGGGTTTCTCTGTGTAGCCTTGGCTGTCCTGGAACTCACTCTGTAGAGCAGGCTGGCCTCGAACTCAGAGATCCGCCTGACTCTGCCTCCTGAGTGCTGGGATTAAAGGCATGTGCCACCATGCCTGGCTTATTATTATTTTTTTTAATGTTCATTTATTTATTTTGAAACAGGGTCTTACTATGTAGGTCAGGTCACAGAGATTCACCTGCCTCTACCTTCCAAGAACTGGGATTAAAGGTGTATGGCACCATACCCAGCTAATGTTTTATTTCTAAAAAATATACATTTTATAAATTGCATTCGCTTATTATGTGTGCACATGCTTACACACCAGGAGACCAGAGGGCAATCTGCAACAGCCAGTTCTCACCTTTCACCATGTGGACCCCAGGGAATGAACTCAGGCCCTCAGTCTTTGCATATTGCCTTTAGGCATGGCTCTAAGGCTTTTTTATTTATTCATTTTCCAGACAGGGTCTCACGTAGCTCAGGTTAGTGTCAAACTCACTATGTAGCTGAGAATGACAATGCTGAGATTATAGGCACACCAGCTTTATGCGGTGTCGGGAATGGAAGGCAGGACTTCATGCATGCTAGACAAAACACACCACCAACAGAGCCTCACCCTCAGCCTCCAAATGAATGATGCTCCTTTCCCTCAAACCACACCCCAGTCGTGGAGCTAGAACTTAGAGCCCGGTGCATGCTAGGCAAACACTCGTTCACTATGCGGTGCTCTATAAAGGTTTCAGCTGTTTTCATTCAGTTCCCCCACTCACAGTTCCCAGCCGTTTGCTTCCAGAACAATATGCTCTTGGTGCATTAGGCTAACTCCTCAGATAGCTGACAATTTAGAGAGCCTGTTCCCACACAGGCCTGGATGTGTCCTGAGCAGGCAGTCCTGGGACTAGAACCAGGAGGGTGAGATGTAGGTAGAAAAGCTATATTTTTGTTTTGGGGGGGGTTTTAAAAAATCATCATCATCATCATCATAAAAAAATCATCTGCCCCACCACCACCACCACCATCATCATCGTCATCATCTTTGTGGATATTCTTGGCACAGAGCCCCAGAACTCAGTGTCCATTCATCTAGGGCATGTCCTGCACAGCAGCTCTACTTGCCTGGAGCGCTCTTATTCTTAGAAAAGTCTTAGTGAGAATCTCATAATCACTCCAGTATGGTTTATGGTTTTGCCTTACGTGCTAATGCATGGAAGAAGAGCTATCCCAGCCCCACAGGTGTTAGGGGAAAGCTGCCATGGGCCCCCCTGATGCCTCTCTGAGCACCTCTCCCCCACCCCACCCACCATGATGGTCTTTGTGTGCCATCTTATTTCAGGAACTGGGGTACACTGGATCTGAAAGCAAGGCCCTGTTCCCTGGTGCATCTACTTCAGAGGAAGGTGATGTAACTATGAAAGTGCACGTGATAAGGCATTAGAGCTGGGCTGTGGGGGTGGGATAGAAGGTGTCAGAAACTTTGTGGCAGACAACGTCCCTGCTCTAGAGACGGTAGCCCAGGCAGGGGTAGAAGGGAGACACAAGCATAAGCCTTGCTCCGAAGCGTCCACGAGCCTCACTTTCTCTCTAGGTGGCCTTCAAAAAGACTCATGCATGGAAACAGAATCCTGTCATTGGGGCCTTCAGCTGTCATCCTGGTCCTGAGGAAGCTAAGCCGGAGTCACCTGTGGTTTGAGGCTAGCCTGGGCTATAAGGGAAGTTCAGGATCAGTCTGGAACATATAGCAAGATGTCTGAAGGGAGAGAAAGAGAGAGAGAGAGAGAGAGACTGAGAGACAGACACAGAGATAGACATAGAGACAGACAGACAGACAGACGGAGAAGGAGTTTGAGTGAGTCCACTCTGGAAATGGTGTCTAGCTGTCCTCAGGGCTGAGACTAGTGTAAAGTCTCCCATTGTTGGCTAAGCAAGGGTACAGTAAGGAGGCAGTGTCCTGATGTCAACTTTAAGGAGGGTGGCAACCAGATGTGAGGCCAGCTGTGGAGAACAAGTGAGCTCTGTGGTGTGGGTGGCCAGATGTAGGGAGGCACGGGGACAACCAGGGAGTAGGGCAGATGTCTTTAGAGGAGTGAGAGAAGTGGGGAGACACAGGCGAGCCATCTGTGAAAGGCTTGATGAGGTCAGGCAACCCCAGTCTATGGGCTTTGGGAGGTGACTGTCCTCGGGAAATTAATGATACAGGTGGGTGGATTTCTATCCAGGGAGGCTGTTTAATCTCTGGAAAAGTAGCTGACAAAATACTTTGCACTTGGCTGGGTAGGAATAAACAGGGACATGAAGCAGGCCTTTACATCACAACTCTGTAAACCCAGCCACCAGCTCCTCCTCCCTGGCCTGGGAGGAGGCTGAAGGAGCCTCTCTGGCCAAATGATGCTGCTGTGCCTTTAACTGGCACCTCCTCACTTCCTCCTCCCGGGCTTTAGTACTTGTGTGATTGTCTAGAGTGCCTGCCACCAACCCTGTCTACTGCACTCTTACCTGTGCCCTCTAAAGTTCTCAAGACACACTTCCCAGCATGCCCCTCTTCCCAGCATGTACAATCTGTTCTTAGGACACCCAGTTCTAGCTCCAAGGCACACTGACCTTATCCAAACTGCCCCCCTCCCCCACCCGCACCCAAGGGTACATGAATGAGCTTCAGGGAGTCCCTGTGGTTGAATGGGAAATCATGTGCAAAATTAAATATAGGGCCTGTGAGATTGCTCAGAGGGGAAAAAGACAATTGCCACAAAGCCTGATGACCTGAGTTTTGCTCCTCTAGGTCCCACATGGTGGAAGCAAAGAACTGGCTGGCGCCTGCAAGTTATCCTCAGATCTCCACACGTGTGCTGTGGTACACATGCCCACACACACACACACATACACAACCAGAAATAAATGAACTGGGTGACAGAAGCACATGCCTTTAATCTCAGCACACAGGAGGCAGAAGCACTGGAATCTCTGAGTTCGAGGCCAGCCTGGTCTACAGAGCAAGTTCTAGAACAGCCAGGGGTGTTATTCTAGACAGAGAACCCTTGTCTTGGAAAAAAGCATATAAATAAATAAATAAAGAAGAAGAAGAAGAAGAAGAAGAAGAAGAAGAAGAAGAAGAAGAAGAAGAAGAAGAAGAAGAAAAGATGATTTAAAAATTAAAAACAAAGCCAGACAATACTGGTGTACACCTTTAGTCCCAGCACTCAGGAGGCAGAGGCAGGTGGATCTCTGTGAGTTTGAGGTCAGCCTGGTCTACAGTGTGAGTTCTCGGACAACCGGGGCTACACAGAGAAACCCTGTCTTGAAAAACTGAAACAAACCAAAACTTAAAAATAAATGTAAAAGCCGGGCGTGGTGGCGCAGGCCTTTAATCCCAGCACTCAGGAGGCAGAGGCAAGCGAATTACTGTGAGTTCGAGGCCAGCCTGGTCTACAAAGTGAGTCCAGAACAGCCATGGCTCCGTAGAGAAACCCTGTCTCAAAAAAAAAAAAAAAAAAAAAAAAAAAAAAAAAAGTGAAGATGAGTAGATAGTAAAAAAAAAAAAAATTAATGAAATGGTTCCTGATGATGTTCCTAGCCCAAGTCTGTCATTAGAGAGGTTTCTCTGGCAGATGGGACCCATTGCAGAGACTAGAGACTAAAGCTAAATGTTAGGTGTAGAGAGAGAGCCGGGGTTGGAGGTCACCATCAGTTTCCTTCCATCCTGTCTCTCCCTTTGAAGCTCAAGGAACCCCCTAGGAAGAGGGGGAAGAAGGAATTGTGGGAGTCAGAAAAACTGAGGAGACTGGAAAAGCATGACCCTTAGAATCAACTAAGGGGGTTCATGGGGCCTCACAGAGTCTGCAGTGGAAAGCACGGAGCCTATGCTGGCCTGTGCTAGGTCCTCTGCATATATCTTGTTTGTTCGCTTGGTGTCTGGGGGGAGGGATTCCTGATAGTGGGAGCATCACTGACTCCTTTGCCTGGTCTTTGGGACCCTTTTCTTTCTACGGGTTACCTCACAAAGCCTGGATACGAGGGTTTTTGTTCCTGGTACTATTGTATCTTGTTGTACTGTGTTTGGCTGATGTCCCTGGGAGTGAGGTGGTGTAGGGGAAGGGGGGCTGGTGGGAGGGGGGCTAGGAGGAATGGAGGGAGGGAGGGGAAGCTACAGTTGGGATGTATGGTATAAATGAAGAATAAAAAAAAAATAAAAGATCATTCACAAAGTAAGTTCAGAAGCCGGGCGCGGTGGCGCACGCCTTTAATCCCAGCACTCGGGGAGGCAGAGGCAGGCGGATCTCTGTAAGTCCAAGGCCAGTCTGGTCTACAAATTGAGTCCAGGAGAGCCAAGGCTACATAGAGAAACCATGTCTTGAAAAACAAACAAGCAAAACAACAAAAACAAAAACAAAAAAGTTCAGAATAAACTTTAAAACTATTTAGCCTAAAAAAAAAAAAAAAAAAAAAAAAAGAGTGCAGATGAATGAAATGAATGGATTACCAAAATGTGGTGCCTGATGGGACTTTGTTCAGACGTGAAAAGGAAGGACCTATAGGTTAATCAAAACGACAGCAAAGAGCATGTGGTTCCATATACATATACTACCCAAAACAGGCCAACCCTTCAGGCAGTCTGTGGTTGCTAGGGTCTAGAAGAGAAATAAATAGGTGATGGGTACCAGTCTAATGAATACAGGGTTTTCTTCTGGAGAGTGAAAATATTTTAGAACTAGATGTGATGATGATTATTACACAATGCAGTCACGGCACTAGGCGCACCAAACTGTGCAGGTTAAGTGGCAAATTGTATTGTCACCCTCCTGTTCAGTCACATTAAAGAAAATCCAATACATATTTCTGAAGAGGAGAATTTTAACTTTGGTCAGATTTTCAGAAAGTCAAGCAGCCCAGGTCTGGTCCATCATTTTCATGAGAGGCTGTGGAAGGTCCCTGGGGCTGGGGGCAGGGCCCAGCTAGGTTGCCTACCTGCCTGACCTTGCACCTCTCTTCTCTGGCCCTTTGATCCCACTGGTACATCCCAGCCAGGCTACCCACAAGCTGTGTGACTCCACAAGCTTAAAAGGCTTTCCAGAAGCTGCCTGAGGATGAGAGGAGGCACTTCTTGCTTTTCCTCACACAGCACAGAGCTCCTGACATAACGTTGGGAGTGAATGGTCCTGTCTACCTTTAAGAAAGAGCTTGCTGTTTTGCTTGGGAGGGTACTTAGCTGGCTGCCTCTGAGAACCATTCTTTATCCAGAGGACATGCTGCGTTGGCCTAGACTTTTAGATCTGCAACAGTTTGAGGCTTTCTTAGCACACACACACACACACACACACACACACACACACACACACATTTTTAAAGTTATAGTTTATTCATTTTTTTAAAGTGTTATTTTCCCCCCTGAGACAGGGTTTCTCTGTGTAGCCTTGGTTGTCCTGGGCTTACTTTGTAGACCAGGCTGGCCTTGAACTCACAGCGATTCACCTGGAGGTGTGTACCACCATCCTCAGCTATATTTTATTCTTTTTTGAGCTAGGGTCACACACAATGTTGCCTAGGCCACCCTGGAACTCACTATATAGACTGGGGTGCCCTCAAACTCAGTACTCTCGTGCCTCCCTCTTGCCAGTGTTCTTCCAGACAGGCACCATCACTCCCGCTAAAGTTTTATTTTTAATCGACAGGTAACAATTGTATAAGTTTATAGGGTACAGTGTGATGTTTTGATATCTTTCTTTCTTCTTTTTTTTTTTTTTTAAGATTTATTCATTTATTATGTGTACAGTGTTCTGCCTGCATGTATACCTGCAGGCCAGAAGAGGGCATCAGATCCCATTATAGAAGGTTGTGAGCCACCATGTGGTTGCTGGGAATTGAACTCAAGACCTTTGGAAGAGCAGCGGGCCATCTTAACCTCTGAGCCATATTGGCAGCCGGCCCCCTCATCTTTCATTAGCAAAGAAAATGCTTAAGGAATTCCCCCAACACTGAGACCCATTCTCAGAAATGTATGTTGGTTCCTGTCTGATCTGTTTCTTACAGATTAACTGCACAGTAAAGGTAGTTGGATAGAATGCACAAATCCTCCCGTCCGGAGCACTCCCTAGTCCCAAGTTAAGGGGAGAGGACACACTTGGAAGTGTGCTTGCAAGAAATGCTGACCACAGGACAATTCGTGTACCTGTCACTTTAACCAACCCAGACACTTTGGTTGGTTTTGCCTCATTTCTTTCTCTCTCTCCCATTCCTTTGCTTTTAATTTTTTTTTTTTTCTTGAGAGGGTTTTATGTAGGCCAGGTTAGTCTAAAATCCACTATGTAGCTCAGGATGACCTTGAGCTTCGGATCCTCTTCCCAAGTGGGCGAGGTTACGTCTTCTTTAGATCCACTGGTCTGCAACTCTCACCACCGTGAGCTGAGTATGAGATAAGGTGCAGAGCCAACCGCATTCCAGAAAGCCTTTTTTTTTTTTTTAATTTAAACATTGCACAATTGAAATGACTAGTTGCCTAGTACCTACATACCTCCCCCCTTGATAAGCCATACAGGCTGGGGACTAGCTCAGGGACAGAACACTTTTCCCAGTGCGGACAAGGCCCTGAGTTCAATTTCCAGTGTTAAAAAACAAAACCATGCTTTACCCAGTCTTGGAGACACAGTGCCTATGTAGACTCAGGGTTTGGGAACTGGAGAGAGAAGAATCAGGGTCAAGCCCAGCCCTGGCTATAGCAGTAAGTTTGAGGATAACAGGGGTTAAAAGAATCATGTCTTTTTTTTTTTTTAAGGCTGGCTACTAACCTGTTTTTAAACAGACTCAATTGTTTTTTTTTAATTTTATTTATTATGTATACAGTATGCATCTGATCACATTATAGATGATTGTGAGCCACCATGTGGTTGCTGGGAATTGAACTCAGGACCTCTGGAAGAGCAGTCAGTGCTCTTAACCACTGAGCCATCTCTCCAGCCCCAAAAGAATCATGTCTTAGAAAGGTAAAAAAGAAAAAAGAAAAATCACGAGACTTCCTGAGGGAGGTTATATAGGTCACTGGTGAGGCTGCCGTTCTACTGCTAGAAGCGCCTTTCTTCTCCATTACTCAGCCTTTCGTCTGTGGCTTCCACATTTTCTACAGAAGAGGAAAAATCTCACCAATGTACCTTGCCTAAGCCCCGCGCCTCATTGCCCCAAACCTTTCATTCTTAGCTGCATCCCAGCGCCTGCTCCCTGGAGGGCCCAGGTGACAGAGCATCTCCCTGGTGTGTCCTAAGCGCCCCCCTGGAATGAACTGAACCAGAAAAGCTGTGGCCGTGAAGGGGAGCTGGTGTCTGTGTCGGAACAGGAGGACTGCCCTTGGAGCATGTGTCAGTCACGGGGAGCGGGATCTAGAGGAGTCTGTGGTAAAGTCCTGGACCAAACTCAGAAACAAACCAGATAATTCCAGAATGCTTTAGAGCTCTGGGTAAAATAACAACAACAACAACAACAACAAAGCGGATACACTTAGAATTTTGAGATAACAGGAAAAGACATCTTCACTGGTAAACCAAAGGCAACATGTATATGCAAAGACCCCAAGTATGGGAAAAGTTTGGCTGGTCTAAGAAATGAAGCTCCAGTGCCCGATGCGTGGGCGGGGCTGATGGCAGGCGCTTGGGGCGGAGTCTAGGGGCCCCTAAGCTATGTCTAGTCATGGTCAGCTGTACGTGAGCTGGGGGTTCAGGGAAACCTAAAGGCTGGTCAGCAAGCTGTAGCCCAGGGCAAGAGCATCTGGGGCGACTGGGCAGGGAATCCTACGGGGCAGCCGAGTTACTACTATCCCCATTCCAGCCACTCAGCCTGGGCCAGCTCCCACACCTACCCTCTGCCCTTCCCAGCCCAGGTGATGACGCCTTGGCGCTCTCTAACCCCTCCTGTGACGTCAAGAGTCCGACCCCGGCATTCTCGGGATCTGCGAGTGAGCCTAAGGAGTAGCTTGCGGCGCGCGGGGGGGGGGGCGCGTCATGATGAAGAAGGCTAATGACAAGCAGTCCCCGCCCAAGTTGTTCGGTGGGTGCGCGCCCCCGCGCGGGGCGCTAGTTGCTAAGGACACTGCGTCGGCCGCTTAGGGGCGGAGTCGCGAGGGGGTGGGGAGCGATCTACGCAGACACCTTGGAGGCCCAGGAGCGCACCTCAAAGCTGGGAACGTGGGGAGGCACCATGAAAGCCCTGAAGAAGGAATCCCGTGTCAAAATACCGACCGGCAGGTTCTTGGAGGCCGCAGAGAGCCTCAAAGGTTGGCGCTCGAGTCCTTGGGTGCTCAGGAAAGCCCGACAGGGGTGCTTGGGTTGGGACTAGGACGCTATAGATTCGAGGGAGGGTCACTGGGACCATGGAGTACAGTACACAAGTAAAAGTCTTAGGAAGGAGGCACAGCGCCCTGGACTTTGGTGGTAGTGATATGGCCAAGTGAGGGACTAACAGGGGGCTTTAGGGTTTAGTGGCAGGGACAGGCCTTGGACCGGAGGAGTAGGAAACCTCCAATGAGGCAGGGGTCACCTAAGAGTCATGCTGGGGGGAAATCCACAAGTAAAAATAACAAAACTCTGTTGGTTTCAGGGTCCAATTTATTTCCTACCACTTGGCCTTTCTAGCCTCCCGACAGATATCCAGTTTAACATGACTACCGTGAATGCTATCTTTTGCAATCCACTCCCTTTAAAGAAATTTCCTGCTGGGGATGGAACCCAGGGGCCCTGTGTATGCTAAGCAAGCATTCTGGTACTGAGCTATCCCTTGCCCAGTTTTTATTCTCCGAGGTCTGTCATATGTGGACACATAAGTATCAATACTGTGACGCCAATCCTCCAGAAACACAATCAAGTGAAGACACAGAGGGTTAATACCAAAAGACTTAAAAAAGAAAAACAAAATAAAACAAAACCCACAAATATGGATGCCTGTGCCAGAGCTGTGGATGCTCAGAGCTTCTGCATTAGGCCTTGCTGTGTAGACTTTGAAGAGTTTTTCTGAAGTAGATGGCATATGTGGCAGATGAAAGAAAAAGACAAATAAAAAGGAAAGATTTGCTTCTCTGGGTTTGGAGAGCAGGGTGAATTCCTGGCTCAATGAGCACAGGAACCAGAGGACTCTGTGCAGGTGGGCAGGGGCCAGAGCATGAAAGGACTTCCAGGCAAAGTCGGAAAGTCTCTGTGCATGACCTTGCAGGCCCTGAAGGGACCCAGCCTCCTAGGCCTGGCGCCTCACGCTGTGAAGTGAGGGGCAGGCCAAGAGTCTGTAGAGTCCCTGGGAGGCCCAGAGAACTAAGAAGACCCAAGTGGGATTTTTTTTTTTTTTGCTTTCTTTTATGTTTCTTCATAGTATAAAAAAGCTGGTGCTGTTTCGTGACATACTTTTAATAGTTAAGAGAGGAGAGAGAGAGAGAGAGAGAGAGAGAGAGAGAGAGAGAGAGAGAGAGAGAGAGAGAGAGAAAGGAAAATAAAATCAGTTCCCTTTCCCCAAGGGCAGCCAAGGGCTCACTCTCTCTCCTAGCCACTGCCTCGTGCTCGCCTACTTTCAGGGCGATCTTAATCAGATTTGAACTTTCTGCTGTAAACAGATAAAGGAAGGATTTTTTTTTCCACCGCATATTTGTTTTTAATAAGGGAAGGATTTGGTTTGTTAAATAGTCTTTGCAGTTAAGAAGCAGAGTGAGCAGGGAGGAAAACAAAGTTTCACATGCAAGGTCCCTTTCTTTTGGACTTTCTTAGAAGCTTCCAGCTTAGTGGACCCACCTCCCCAGGGTCATGTGTCCAGTCTACAATTGTGATCTTGTAGCCTTGTGTGTTGTGTGTCTCTGAGTCTCTGATTCCGGATCTTTATAAAGGAGAGCAAACATGACTGGGAGCCTGTTTAGGGATCTGAACCCCCCTCTCCCCCAGTGAGTCCTGTGACTCTCCTTGGTTCTTGTTGCTAAGCTACAAGTAGCACCAGCTGCCCTTCCTGCCTTGGTTCCCCACAGCTCAACTCTGAAGTCAGTTTCGAATGACAAATGACGTTTGTGTGAGAAGTAGAAAAACTTTGATCCCTCGTCTTCTGTGCACCGCCTCCCTCCCCCGTGGCTCCCCCTCTTCCCTTTCCCCTTAGCTTCAACCAAGTCTATCCCATTCAAAGGCACTGTGTCTGACCCCCTCAAATGTCAGGACAGAGAAATGCCAGCTCACCAACAGCCCCCACTCAGCTTGGACTTCCAGAACAAAGCGCGTGGGCCCCAGGTTCATTAGTGACACAGCTCTATCCTGTGTGGCCCTCCAGGACACCGGGAACTGACCCCAGCCCTCAGTCCTTCCTACCTGGTCTGCCTCCAGTCTGTCTATCTCTGCCACTGGATAGGTCATTCTGAAATTGTCAGCGCTCCACTCTCCTCTACTAGGGCTCAGATGCTTCTCTAGATTCCATTTACTCTTTATATATATATAAATTTCATGCCAGAGATACTTCACTTTTTTTTTTCTGTTGTAGTTTTGTTCTAGGATAAGGTCTCACAGCCACCATGCTCTGTTTCCCCTTGTCCTGATCAGCAGCTCTACTTCCCCAGCAAACTTTTCCTGGCCATCATGCGACACACCTGGCACATTCAGCCTTGCTCCCGCTGCAGCCTGGCCTGTAACGCCACCATTTGCAGGTCCACATCTGCAGAGCATCCAGCTCCTCCAGGCTGGAAAGCTCTCGCCACAGCTATTCCTTACATTTTCTTTAGAGTCTTCATCTTTGTGACTGGCATGGTGGCTCTTTGAATGTCTAATCAGTCCTATTAGTGTGGTTTTGTTTTGTTTTTTCATGCAGGCATTCACATTATTGCTGTGTGTTTGTTTCTGTGCAGAGGAAACCTTTTGTACTAGCTCCTCTGCCCTTCACAGTGCATGCTTGGTAAGCCAGGCATAGTAGCTCACACCTGTGAAAACAGCACTGAGAAAGCTGAAGCAGGAGAATTGCCACGAGTGTGAGGCAAGTCTGGGCTAGATAGTTCCAAGACAGCCTGGGCTAGAAGGAGACCCTGTCTCAAAAGAAAATAAAAGAGCAAAAGAAAGGACTTGGTGGATAGCCTCTAGGATGGATTTCACTTTAAAATGTTTAAGGACTATTTACTTAACCAGAGCACGTACCATTCCCCAGCGGTGCAGAGTGGCATTTATGGTGATGCACTCAAGGCAGTTCAGACCTCAGGCCAGAGCTTGCAAGGGCGGCTTCAGCCTCAGCCAGTCGGGGTCTGTGGTGCTCGCCGGAGCGTGGTGGGAGCTTTGGCCCCAGGAATCTTCAGCAATGTTGAATATTTGTGTTTATATCTAACTTCCAATAATTCTGTACCCATCAGTGAAAAGCACATCTGGAGCTGCTTAGTCCCTAGGGAAGATGTAGATGAACCAACATGATGGGCAGAAGAAACAAATGGTCTGGAAAGTGTAAATTATATGGAAATATTTTTTCTTTCCTCCTTCCTTTTGGTTTACTGAAACAAGTTCTCTCTCTCTCTCTCTCTCTCTCTCTCTCTCTCTCTCTCTCTCTCTCTCTCATTTTTTTGAGACAGGGTTTCTCTGTGTAGCCCTGGCTATCCAGGAACTCTCTTTGTAGACCAGGCTGGCCTCAAACTCTCAGAGATCGACCTGCCTCTGCTTCCGAAGTGCTAGGATTAAAGGCATGTGCCACCAGGCCCGGCTGAAACAGGGTTTCTCTGTGTAGCCCTGGCTATCCTGGAACTTGCTGTGTAGACCAGGCTACCCTGAAAGTCACAGAGATCTGTCTGTTTCTGCTTCCTGAGCATTGGGATTAAAGGCGTGCACACCACCACCCAGCATGGAAACATTTTTTGTTTTGTTTCTTGAGACAGAGTCTCTCTGTATTAGCCTTGGCTGTCCTGGACTCACTTTGTAGACCAGGCTGGCCTCGAACTCCCAGTGATCCGCCTGCCTCTGCCTCCCGAGTGCTGGGATTGAAGGTGTGCACCACCACCGCCCAGCTATGGAAACATTTCTAACAGCAGATCTGGGCTGCCGCCCGCTTTGCCCTGGCACATAGTACCCAAACCCATCTAGTTGGGGGCCAGTAAGTAATCTTAGCACTCAAGAGGCTGAGGCAGAAGGATGGCAAATTCCAGGCCAACCTGGGCTTCAATAGGAGGAAGGAAAGCTAAATCAAAACCCAAGGCTGCATCTCCAGGTGTGATCGAAGAACAGAGAGAAACCAGGTCAGACTGCCCGGCTCCGCGTGTGTCTATCTGTGAGTGAGCACTTTGTACAGAGACGGGGCCTGAGCTGCTCCTCCTGTGGAGGAGATGGAGTTATGTTTGGAATGATTTTTTTTTCAAGCCACCTGCCATGTGGACATTTCCTTTAAAACACACACACACACACACACACACACACACACACACACACACACAAACCCAAAACAGTTTGTGTAACCCAAAGCCCCTGCCTTGATGTTACCATGGTGTGTTCCCTTAAAGATTAGAGTACTTTGAGAAGCACGGGATAAGGCCAACACGTTGTTCTAAACACCCTGGCAGCTGAGTTTAGGTTCTCCTTTGATTGTTTTGTATAGATGTTTACATCAAACCCTTCTCAACCGGAGGAGGGAAAGATGAAGTTACCAACCAGGAGAAGCGAGGTGTACATCTGAGAGTTAAACCACCTCTCTGGAGGGAGACAAAATGTGTCCTGGTCAGAGGGCCCCGTGGCATAAACTCTCATCTCTGCATTTTGTTTTTTGGCAGTGGCCTAGGCCACTTCCGTCATCTGACATCTCCGGCTGCAGTAGACCATTAAATAATCCTGTCCTCAATCTTGGTCCCCCTAGGCTGTCCCCGGGACCTGACACTGCCCTCAGGATAAGCTGAAATCTCTTGCAGGGATCGCTAAGCTCTGGGTGACAGGACTCTTGCCTTTCTGCTTCACACCCCATGCAGCCTTCCTCCAGTCCAGTAATGTCACAGTGCATGCTCTGAGTTCCAGGGTCCGCCCTCCTCTCTGGCCTCTGGGCTTCTTCCGGCTGCTCCCTCTGGAAAGTTTGTTTCTAGTGTGGGGCTTCTTCTCCTTCTTCATTCTCTGTAGCAGTAGCACCTCTTTAAGGAAGCTCCCACAATCGCCCCTTAGCCAGGGTTGAAGGCCCGGCACCCCTCCCCACCCCCACCCCCACCCCACCGCCCCAGGCGAGTGCCTGACTGTTGTCCCAAGCTCAGTCTGTTTGACCATTTGGTCTCCTGTGGCTATTTTCACCCCCAACTGAAACTGCTTTGTCTTCCCAGAACCTTACCATGGAGCTCTGGTTGGCCTGGTTTCACTATGGAGACCAGGCTGGCCCGAAACAGAAATCCTCCCACCTTAGCCTCCCACGTGCTGGGATAAACCAGGTTCTTGTTTTTATCCCGGCGTGGTGGTGCACACCTTTATTCCCAACACTTGGGAGGCAGAGGCAAGTGGATCACTGTGGGTTTTAGGCCAGCCTGGTCTACAAAGCAAGTCCAGGATAGCTAGGACTATTACAAAGAGAAAGCCTGCCTCAAAAAACAAAGCAAAAAGGTTCATTTTAAGTATGTGTTTTGCTTAAGGGACCACATGCATGTAAGTGTACCATGTGTATGGCTGATTGCACACAAACATCAGAAGAAGGCATCACATCCCCTTGCGTAGGTGTTACAAATGGTTTCAAGCTGACATGCAGGTGTTAGGAATCAAAACCTAACTCCTCTGCAAGGACAACAAGCGTCAGAAATTGATCAGCTCTTAAGACTCTGCTTAAAACTGGCATGGTGGGTTTCTGTGAGTTCGAGGCCATCCTGGCCTGTACAGTGAGTTTTAGGTTAACCAAGATGGCATAGTGAGACCCTGTCTCAAAAAGAGAAAAAGAAGTCCAGTGCCAAGGCACTGCATGTAGTGGCACATACCAGTAAACTCAACACTTGGGACACGGGAGTTAGGAGGGTCATCAAGGTTATCCTGGCCTACATAGTGGATTTGAAGCCAGCCTGGGCTAAATGAAAACCATATTTTAAAAAAAAAATCAAAATTATTGGGTGGTGGTGGTGCATGACTTTAAATCCAGCACTTGGGAGGCAGAGGCAAACAGATCTCTGAGTTTGAGGCCAGTCTGGTTTGCAGAGCAGGTTCCAGGCCAGAGAAATCCTGTTTTGAAAAAACCAATAAATAAGTAAATAAATAAATAAAATAAAAAGGGCCAGGTACAGTGGTGTACAGCTTTTTGTTTGCTTGTTTGTTTCTTTTTCAAGACAGGGTTTCTCGGTGTAGCCTTACCTGTCCTGGACTCACTTTGTAGACCAGGTTGGCCTCGAACTCACAGCGATCCACCAGCCTCTGCCTCCCAAGTGCTGGGATTAAAGGTGTGCGCCATCACCACCTGGCCCAGCGGTGTATAGCTTTAAGTCTAGCACATACAGGCAGGGAGATGTCTGAGTTCAAGACCAGCATGGTTTGCATCTGCATAGTGAGTTTCCAGGCCAGCCAGGGCTACATGGGAGACTTTGTCTCAATTCCCTCAACCCCCCCCCACACACACACACAAAAAAACCCAAAAGTAAAAAACAATTTAGATAAAAGAAACCTGATGTGTTTACCCAGGAGGCTAAGGCAACATCTGGTCTAGTTGCCCCAACCCATCAGGCAACAGAATCTCAGGTCTTGGGTGGTTTGTTTTGTTCTGTTGTTGTTGCTTTTTGTTTGTTTGTTTGTTTGGTGTGTGTGTGTGTGTGAGAGAGAGAGAGAGAGAGAGAGAGAGAGAGAGAGAGAGAGAGAGAGAGGAAGGCAGGTCCAGAGACAGCTTTCCAAGGTCATCCAACTTGAAACTGCCATGGCTCTGACTATAGACGTTCAGTCACTATGGCAGTCCAGGGAGAGGAGGTAGAAGTCCCATCACTTTGGACCACTGTGGTGGCCAGCCTCTGCTGTCCTGTCTTATCCAGGTGGCTGTCTTGACCTCCTGCCATGAAGTTTAATATAGATTTATTTACTTACACCAAGGCCTCATTATGCCGCCATGGCTGGCTTCACACTTTCAATCTTTCTGCCTCAGCCTTCGAGAGCTGGGCTTACAAGCCCGCCTCACCTTTGCCACTGTTCATCATCTATTGCGGTGTTAGAAACTGAACCCAGGGCCTCACTGACCTGCAATGTGCTTGCTAGGCAAAGCATTCCGAGCTATGTCCTGAGCTCTCAATCTATCATCTTATTTGTGTACTAAAGATTATTCAAAGAGCCCTTGGGACATATCTCTCTGCAATCCCTCCAGAAAAAAAGCGGACAAAGGTAGCTGAGCTGCCCACGCCCCCAATTCAGGAAGAGCCTGAGCCTGTCAGCAATGTTTTACAAGGAGATGACATTCTTGCCTTGGCCATTAAGAAGGAAGATTTGAAGAAGGTAAGGGTGAGGGCCAGGGACCCCCTGAGCACCCTGCTGTGCTCCTAGTTCATCTGCCCATTGGCTTCCTGATCCTAGGAAAAGTAAATAAATATAAATAAAATCCACCAAATGCAAATACTTTCACTTCAGCGTCTGAAGGAACTTAGGGGAAGTTAGGTTTTCACGTTTCTCAGACTCTGGTAGACCCACAGATTGATGAGGTACCGTGGGGCCATCCTGGCCATTCCACAGGTGGGCAAGTAAGTGCAAGCATCGAAGACAGACATGAGCACAAGGCTGCTGAACTCCAACCTGTCCCCTTACCCGTCAGTTGCTGTTACTTGATCTGTCTGGGCTTGCCGGGTGGTATCATCCCCCCGTGCCCCCCCCCCCCTCCAGGTTACTCTTAAATCTCAGGTCTGTCACGCAGCCGTTTCCAGCACAGGATGTATGGATGGAGCTGGGAAAGATAGCCCTCAGGAATTCTGTCAAGAACAGGGGTGTATGTCGGGGTGGGGGACGGTGTGTTTCTTCCTCTTTCCAGTAGCATTCTCCTCTGCTTTGTTTCTTTTCAGCAACATGCTCCTCGGTTTGCAGAAACAGGAGAAAAGCCTGTCGTTACGCAGAAATTTTTCATCCGTAAGATCAAACCAAAGGACTCCAGCAGAAAGGTCTACCACTTGGTAGCGCATCCTGCGAATCCAGATGCCACCGCAAAACCTCTGGACTACTCTGGTACGGGTTCCATCGTAGGCTTTGTGTTCTTGGGTGGGTCTTGAAAGGAAGCCCGCTCTCCATCAAACAGTTGCCCTGTGTGTGGCTCACAGCTTCTGTTTCTCCATTTCTCTTCCCCTTTCCCCCAGGTCCCGCTGACAGCTTTGTAAGCAGTGGCCAGATCCTGCCTCATCAGATCTTGGGGAGTCTCCAGGATTTTAAAAGAATTGCACTTGCCCGAGGAAATATCCAGGTTTGTTGTACAGAGCCATGTGGCTGAGAGAAGCTGTTGAAGCTCTCCTACAGAGTCAAAGGAGGTGTGTGTGTGCATGGAGATGGGGGTACAGGGGTAGGGGTCTAGAGATAGGTCCTTCTCTAGGCCTAGATTAGAAGTGATCCTTTGGGAAGGAGTTGCAAGATTCAGAAGCCAGTTGCCAGTTTGAGGCAGCTTTTGCTCAAGTGGGGATTTACTAAAGGGAACTCAGAGCCTTCTGGAATTCTGAGTAGACTGCACCCCCACAATGCAGCAGAGCTCTGAATCACATGCTGGAGGGAGATGTGCCTCCACTGTCTCCTGTGCTACCTTCCTGCCACACAGCTCTTCTGTCTCAGCTCCTTCGTTTCTACCAGGCAGGCTACTAGGGACCCAGCTCAGTTTCTCTGGAGGAAGTCATCAATTGTGGAGAAGACAGCTACCCTAAAGGATGCTGACCTTTCTGGGCAGAGGGGATGGTTAACATTCCCCCAGGGTCCCTGGCATGTTTCCTGGTCCTGGCCTACAGTTTCACCCTATGGCTCCAAAGAGGAGGACAGAATGCAGAACCTGCTCTGCTTTGTGCTTCCTTGTCTGCTTTGTGCTTTCCAGCTGGCTAAGCTGATACGTACCCAGCCCTGTCTCATGACCCTCATCTCAGCTAAAGAAGAGCCAAAGCCAAAGGCCCCAAAGGAAGAAGAAAAGAGGCCGCTGTGGGCTCCACCTCTTCAGCACAACTTCCTGAGGAACTGGAGGCGGCACATTGCCTTGTGGAAGAAGCAACAGGAAGCTCTCAGTGGTGAGCCAAGCTGACCAGGGACCTGCCAGGCTCCATCTGGTACAGAGGCTCTTCTGTGTCTTCTCCCTCACCCTGGTCCACAGCCTGGACTCCCGCTGACATTTGTGCCATCGTTGTTGAGAGCTTCTTGGCTCTCGGGCCTCAGTTCTGAAATGAGCCTGGGAGTGGGCTACCCAGTTCATAGTGGCAAGAGCCTGTGTGTTCTGTTTTGGTGCAGCTGTCACAGTTCTCCTTCTTCGGCTCTTAGAGTACCTGAAGAAGCCAGCGAGTGAGCTGTTGATGCACTCTGGGGAGAGCTACAGAAAGATCCAGGAGGAGAGGGAGCTCATTGACCGTGCACTTCCGACCCAGCATGACAGAAAAGTGAGGACACTGTGGCCAAGTACAAAGAGAGGGAATGAGGGTGGAAGGGAGGAAGGTAAGGAGGGTGAGAGAGAGAAAGAGAGAGAGAGAGAGAGAGAGAGAGAGAGAGAGAGAGAGAGAATATGCACATGGGGATTGGTGCCAGCTTGTCTCCAGTTACACAGTTGGGGAGAAAACAGCCTGTCCATTACCAAGCATTGTTAAGCCCCTGAGATATTTATTGTTTATTTCATGTTCCTGGACAGCTCACTTTAATTCAGCCTGTGGTGGTCCACGGTGGTCAGTTTATCATAAGAGTTGTAATGCTTGCACCCCATCTTTCTGGCATCTTGAGAGCAAGATGTCCAACTCTTGGGGTCCTATTGGAATCCCCCACCAGTCTCTGACTGAGATACGGAGATGACCTTACTGCTTTGTCCTTCCTTGTCAGGGCTTTAATGCAACCAATTGGTTCTGGAGTCCACTGGAATATCTGGGAGATGAGGTGACAGGTCTTCTCATAACCAAAACAAAAAGTCAGCGTGGCGTGGTGGACCCCATCACACACATCAGGAAACCCCACGCCATCAAAGTGGAGACTGGTGAGAAGCGGACCCCAAGCCCATTAGCTTCTTGTGCCTGGTGCTGGAGGCAGGGCAGTATGGTGGTGGTCAGCGTGACTTAGGCAAGTCACAGACTCTACCTGGGATCCAGTGAAACTGACAAAAGTGGTAAGGGAAGCAGTAGCATCCTGGGCCTCTGCTTTCACCAGCCCCATGCAGCTGTTGAGTCCCTGGACTGCGATTTAGTCTGTATAAAAATGAGTTGTCAGTGTCGACCAGTTTGGAAAAAAATTATTTTAGTAGTCATTTAAATGCATTTATTATGTATACAGTGCTCTGCCTGCATGTACGCCTGCAAACCAGAAGAGGGCATCAGATCACGTTATAGATGGTTGTGAGCCACCATGTGGTTGCTGGGAATTGAACTCGGGATCTCTGGAAGTGCTGTTAACCACTCTAGAGATCTGGAGTGCTCTCCAGGCCCTGTTTATTTTATTTTTCAAGACAGGGCTTCTCTGTGTAGCCTTGGCTGTCCTGGACTCACTTTGTACACCAGGCTGGCCTCGAACTCACAGCGATCCGTCTGTCTCTGCCTCCCTGAGTGCTAGGATTAAAGGCGTGCCACTGCACCTGCTAGTAGCCATTTTTACTTGATTGCATATTGGAATAACAGTCTTCATATTAAATAAATATGCCAGGAGTTAAGTAAATCATGCTAAAATGAATCTCACCTGGAGCCGCTTTACCTTTTCAACATGCAACTAGAAAATTTGAAATGACACACATGGCTTGCATTTGAAGTTTGTATTATACCTCCATGTGGTAGCTGTGGTTTAGAGCCCACCAGCCTGCGTGGATTCACACCACAGCTGTGCTGCTGCTTTGGATTCCTATGAGGTACTTGGCTCCCATTGTCCTTGATTTTATATCATAAGGGTCATGAGAGGGTTAAAGGCGACATTCTATACACTAAGGGGTTCTGGCTCCTTGCTAAGACTCTCAACTCTGGGCTGCTATTGTAACCCAGAGATTCAGACGTCTGGGAGCTGATTTTGTGGGATTCCTGTATAGTGCTGTTGCTAAGTAGGCATAAGATAAGACCAGGGAACTGAGGCAGAGCTGGCCCCTCAGAAACTGTATTTGGTCCCCAGTGCCTCTCAGAAGTGCTGTTGGAATCCATGTTCTCAGGACCCTTGGGCCAAGGGTGGGAAGTGGGGCATGATGGTAGCCTGTGCCAAGGGCCTTCCAACTCCACTCTAGGATTACCAGCCCAGAAGGATGCTTGGTACCGCAACACCTGGGACCGGAGTCTGTTTCTGATCTACCGACGCAAGGAGCTACGGAGTATCATGGCAGAACTGGATTTCAGCCCGCAGGTTGCTAACACCTTAATATCGGAGCCTTGAGGCACCTTAGGCGATACCTGCCAGTCAGCTCATATTCTCGCCCTCTACTCCTCTTAGGATATCGATGGCCTGGAGGTGGTGGGCCGTGGGAAGCCCTTCTCATCTGTCACCGTGGAAGAGCATTCTTCGTCACTTGAAAAGAGCCAGAAGAGCTCTTCTGAAGACACCACGTTTCTGTGAGTCTGAGCCTCGGGGGTGGGGGGTTGGAGGGTTGAGGGTGTCTGGGAATGTGCTTACCCTTATGCCCACTAGTGTCAGGGGGTGGGCCTTCCTCTCTGAAATCAAAATCAGGGTGGCTGAATCTCTATGTCCACGGTTCCAAGTGTTGTGACTGCTCAGCCTCTGGGAAAATAAATGTTTTTGTTTTTAAATATTTTTTATTTATTAATAATTTTTAAATTTATGTGTGTTGGTGTGAGGGTATCAGATCTTGGAGTTACAGACAGTTGTGAGCTGCCATGTGGGTACTGGGAATTGAACCCAGGTCCTTTGGAAGAGCAGGTAGTGCTCTTAACCACTGAGCCATCTCTCCAGCCCTGTTTTGTTTGTTTTTACAGGGACTCATTGACCAACCTCTCCGACACAGTCCCTATGCCTATTCTTGGTCCTTCGCTGCTGTTCTGTGGGAAGCCAGCCTGCTGGATCAGAGGCAGCAACCCAGATGAAAAGGTAAACTGCCTTTTCAGCCTCCGCGCACTCGCAGGGAGGGCCTCCCTCACGGGTGCAGCTCCAAGGTGACCATGACAGTCTCAAAGAGTCCACACAGTTTCTGATTTGTGTTATCTGATGGCACATTCTGCATGCCTGAAAATGGGAACAGCAGCACCAACTCAAGGAAAAGTGAGGTCACAAGGCTCAAAAGAGAGCATCATTGGCTGGGCGGTGCTGGCACATACCTTAGATCCCAGTACTAGGGGCCAGGGACAGGAGGATCTTTGTGAATTCGAAGCCAGCCTGGTCTACAGAGTGAGTTCCAGGACTTCCTGGGGGACACACACACACACACACACACACACACACACACACCTCTATCTAGAAAAACCATATATGTGTTTGTAATATGTGTGCAGGCATACACGGGTGTATTCAAATATGTGTGAGCACATGTGTGGATGCCAGTGCACATGCATTTGTGTGAACATATGTGTATAGTCCTGAGGCTGACATAGACTGTCTTCCTCTCTCCCTTTCCACCTGAGTAGGGTCTTTCACTGAACTTAGAGCTAATGTTTGGGCAAGTCTGTCTCTACCTCCTGTGTGCTGGGGTTACAGGCAGTCTGTCATACTCAACTGACTTCTGGAGATCAGATTTCCAGTCTTTTGACTTGCAAATTAATGTCTGAGTCATCGCTCTAATACCAGTTCTAGAACATTCTTCAGATGCTAAGAAGCAGAAGTGAATACTGGATGTAAAATATTTCTCCTCTTAGTATTGGTGATAACCTCAGAGATGATTTCCAGGAGGGTCTGACACCACTCCAGGTGACTTAAGCCCAGAGGACCAATGTGTAGACAGTGGACTCTCAGAGATGTCATGGGCAATGGGGGTGAGTTGGTCACCCTAGGGCAAGACCTCTAGCCAAGACACTTCTTATGCCCTTTTCTTCCTACAGAAAAATGTCGGAATTGGTGTCCGCCTGACATTTGAAACCCTTGAAGGGGAGAAGACATCTTCAGAACTGACTGTGGTCAATAACGGCACCGTGGCCATTTGGTATGACTGGCGACGGAGGCCCCAGCCGGATTCTTTCCAGGACCTGAAGAGAACTAGGACACAGCGGTTTTACTTTAACAACCGGGAAGGTACCCCAAAGAGGCACCCACTGGCCTCAGTGACAGGGACACCCTCCACCACACCCCACCCACCTGTGTTTAGTTAGCACCTACCAGGCCATCCCCTCCTCCTCCCATGAAATGTGCGTTCTACTATTCTGTTGAGAAAACCAGGGGCCCCTTGAGAATGCTGAGAGGGAGGAGCCATCAGGGAGCATAGACCTGAGGTGAGGATGACCAGCTCTCGCAGTCCAAGTCACACACATTCCTGGAAACGTTATGGTCCCGAGAAACCAGGATGGCTGGTCACCAGAGGTGCTTTCTAGATTCAGACTGGCGGCTCAACCAGCAACCCCCTCACAACAGTCTCTGCCTCTCTCTCTCTCTCTCTGCCCCCCCCCCACCCCGCCCCTCAGGTGTGATTCTGCCTGGGGAAACCAAACACTTTACCTTCTTCTTCAAGTCCCTGAATGCTGGTATCTTCAGGGAGTCTTGGGAGTTCGGGACCCATCCTATCCTCCTGGGAGGTGCTGTCCTTCAGGTTACTCTCCATGCCATCTCACTGACCCAGGACATTTTTATGGATGAAAGGAAGCTGCTGGAGGTGAGGGACTTAGAACCTCAGCCAAGGGGACAGCACATGGGTGCCTCCAGGGATCTTGGTTATATTTTTGGTTGTGAGCCTAGCCTTTTAACAGCCGAGCCGTCTCTCCAGCCCTATTCTTCTTGCCTTGAGAGGAGACTTTCTCACTGCACAGACAGATGACTACTCTTGCTTAGCAAATACTACCCAGGCTCTTTATGATGTCAAAGATGGGAGGACAGGCTAGGGCAGGACAGCAAATGACCCAAGTTAGAAGGGAGTGAGACGAAGCCAGAGATAAAGACTCCACAAGCGCTCGGCGTGGTGGTGCACGCCTCTAATCTCAGCACTCGGGAGACAGAGGTAGGTGGATCGCCGTGAGTTCGAGGCCAGCCTGGTCTACGATGTGAGTCTAGGACAGCCAAGGCTACACAGAGAAACCCTGTCTCAAAAAACCAAAAAAGAAAGGGAAAAAAAAAAAAAAAAAAAAGACTCCACAAGTATTTTCTGAGTCCCAAGTAGGAGCTTTCACACTGGGGCTATGAGCCCCAGGTAGAAATGGGAGACAGTGTTTTGTCCACTGCTGTCTGCTACCGCACAGTGGAGAGCGACTGAACTGGCAAGACTTCAAAACCATAGACAATGGTTTAAATGACCAGCCTCAGTGTCCTTCTCCACAAGGAGCAGCCTCCCAGGAGAGTGCAAGGGGAGAGCTGGGGGGCTCTTTGTCTCCGGTCAGTCTCAGGGTGGGTCTCTTGTGCCTTGCTTTGTGGGATTCTGTCCAAAGCTGGGCTTTTTAAAAAAATTTATTTATAATGTACACAGTGTACATGCTAGAAGTGGGTACTAGGTCTCATTATAGATGGTTGTAAGCCGCCATATGGTTGCTGGGAATTGAACTCAAGACCTTTGAAAGAGCAGCTAGTGCTCATAACCTCTCAGCCATCACTCCAGCCCCAAAGCTGGGCTTTTATGTGGCTCCCTATACACAGCTGCTTGCCTCAGGCTGGGGCTTGGCCAGTGCCAATTAGATTGTAACTTTGATAATGGTGAAGTCCACTGTATTTGCTGACTCTAGGACCCATATACAGAGAGGTGCCCTCTGCTGGGTTTCTGTGACACTGTGTGGCCAGGACAGTGCAAAGTGCACTACTGTTCTTGTTTTGGTTTTTGTTTTTGTATTTTTTGTTTTTTTTTTCAAGACAGGGTTTATCTGTGTAGCCTCGGCTGTCCTGGACTCGCTTTGTAGACCAGGCTGGCCTTGAACTCACAGTGATCTGCCTGCCTCTGCCTCCCGAGTGCTGGGATTAAAGGCGTGTGCCACCACCACCCGGCTTTCATTACCTTTCTTTCTTTCTTTTTTTTTTATAAATACATTTGTTTTATTACACAGGTATAAAACAAACTACATACAGCAGGGAGAACCATGTGACAATCATGAGTTCTATAAATGCCACTACTGTTATATACTTAGTCTCTACCCCTTCTTCCAGTAGGGGTATTGAAAGGCCCAAATCCTGTGCAGGAGTACTGTCCTCCAGGCCTGGCTTCCGCTGGATGCTTTCACCCTTTTGAGAGGAACAGGGATATTTGGAGAGACCTGGTGATTTATGAGTCTTGAAGTAATAGGTGTCTATGTAAACCAGAGAGACTAACATCGGGGCAGGAACCCATACCCTGCTCAAGAGGGTTCTCTCACCTTGAGGCTACATGGGCAGCTGAGAGCCTAGGCTGCCATCTTGTGTCATCTTTCCTTTCCCAGAGTAAGCTGGCTGCCCACGAGGCGATCACCATTGCACAGAGCGTGCTTCAGGAGTTACTGAGGGGCATCTTGACTCCAGAGCGCGTACCATCCCCCGTGGATGCCTATCTTACTGAGGAGGACTTATTCCACTACAGGAATCCTCGGGTACAGGCTGGCCCGGTGCACTCTGAGCAATTGTAGTAGCAAACCCCTTCACGTGCTGGAGCCTGTGCTGAGCATCTTCCACGAGTACTTCACCTCCTCACAGCAATCCTAAGGGATAATGAGGCTGTAAATGCGGGGAAATAAAGGCCCAGAGGTGTTAAGGAACAGTTCATAAGTGGGTGGGTGCTTAGTGAGGCTGGAGCAATCACTTCTTCATTTAAACCTAGCCTTTCTTGGAAGGCCCAAATGCATGTGCAAGTATCTTGATGAGTGCAGGTGCAGGCACACACACACACACACACACTAAGTTGGAGATGCGGATGCAGGTCGAAGAGGAAGTAGGAGTTCCTCTGCCCTCAGGGGCTTCCTCTTGGTCAGTATCCTCAAGGCAATGGGAGGAGTCACAGTGACTGGGCGAGGGGCTGGGGGTGCCTTGGACAGGCTTCCTCTCACTTGCCCTCCTTCATCTTGGCTACAGTTGCATTACCAGCACCAAGTGGTACAAAACCTGCACCAGCTGTGGCAGCAGTACACAGAAGCCAAGGTGAGCCAGGAGGGTCCCCTCAGCTCCAGAGCTCGGTTCCCCCCAGTGCCATTGGTGTTTGTTGAGCAGGCCCCTGAAGACCTCCATCACCCGATGAGCAGCAAGAACGCCACCGTGTTGGAGTACCCACCCCTGCAACCTCGTCAGGAGACCCGCAGGGATCCCGGAGACGCCTTCCTGATTCAGAAGGCTGGTGTAGGCACCAAGAGCGTGCCGAGGAAGAGCATCATGGAGGAGATTCTGGTGGAGGAGGGTCCCGACAGGGAGAGTGCCAGGAGCCCCTGGGAGCTGGAAAGCCTTCCTCCGCCTCAGTGGAACCTCTGCCTGGAGGACTTCAGAAAGGTGCCCCTGAGACTCTGGAGGGGTTGGTAGAGCGTGTCCCCTGAGTGTGCCGCTCCTGCCTGGAGCCACTCGGGGAGGCTCCAGCAACTTAACTTTACTCTCCTTGTCCCATGGGCATATAGATGAACCCTGAGGGCCCAGAAAACCAATCCGTTGAGTCAAAACTTTTTTCTTTTTTTTAAACAAGGGGCTTCTTTTGTGAAAACCTTAAACCTTAAAGAACGAGATTCATGGGAATAGATTTCTGAGGGAGGCCACGGGCTCCCACAGAAGGCATCTTCTGCAGACTCCATCGCTTCTGATTTCTGGCCATGTAACCAAGCCCATTGCTAGAGAACAACAGGGACCCTTGGAGTTCTTGTGCGGAATGGTTGCCCATGGTGTCTATGACCCTGACTAGGCCGTGATGACCTTCCCTGAGGAGCCCCTGAGAGAGGATGCCCTCATCCAGCTCAACAAGGCAGCTGTGGAGCTGTGCCAGGAGCAGAAGCCGCTGCAGTCTGATCTCCTGCACCAGATGTGGTAGGTCCCCTCCAAGAGACCACCTCAGACCTCCTTCCCTTGGTAGCACCTGGCCAGGGAGGAGGCCCGGGAAGGCCGTTCCAGCGCCCATGAGGCTGTGTCCCCCTTGAGCTCAAGGTGCTAAAAAAAAAAATGAAAAAAAATGCTGCAAACATCTCATACACTGGAACCCGCCACAGCAGCCCCCACAGCTGCCAGTTGCTTCTCTGGGGAGTGGCCACAGCAAAAAAAATAGTTGGCCTTTCCCCCTCCTCCCCTTGTCACGTTCCTTCTCAATGATCAGATGAAGGAGGGGGGATGTGGGGGGGGGTGAGATGGGAGGAGAAAGCAGAGAACACTTGAAGAGAGAGGGAGCCCCAGAAAAGAAAAAAACCCTCACCTTTCTGTTGTCAGCCTGCCCACTGCCTGCTTGGGATTTGTGTGGATATATATTTTTCTGCAAGGCCCAGAACAGTCTCAGGAGCCTCATGCCAGGAATCTTGTACAAGGCTCAGTTCTTTCCTCTGGAGCTGGACCCAAGGCTAACCACCACTCCAAGCTGGAACTTAAGACTTTGAAGCAAGACTGAGTTCATTAGGACCACTTTACCCTAGGCCTAGATCTTGTCTCTTGGTTGCTGCCGCGGGGAAGCCAGAATTCCAATGAGGGGAGGGGGACACTTGCAGTGTGTCAGGGACCGGTTGGCTGCTCGGCCACATGGCATTTTTCATGGTAGTTCCTGGCACTAGAGTCTTCAAAGGGAGGCATCCGAGCCTCTGAAGGTTCAAAGACAAATGGGGCCTGATGGCTTTTCTCCAACCTGTGTCTTTCCCTCTAGTTTGCAGCTGTGGAGAGACCTGATTGACAGCCTGGTAAGCCAATCCCTGTGGCTGAGGACTCTCCTGGGCCTGCCTGAGAAGGAGACGGTTTATTTGGATGTTCCAGAAGAACAAGGTCAGACATTGTGAGGTGTCACCTGTGTGTAGCTTTCCCCAGTCCTCCGCCCTGATGGAACAGTGCTTTGGCTGTCTGCCCCATTATGGTAGGTACCCAACTGGGCCCATGGTCAGGGGCCTCCTTCATCCTATGCTGACAAGATTTGAGACTCAGATTTAACCTTGGTGCAGTCCACTTGTTTAGCACATTGAGACCCAAGAGACTTTAAATAGAGTAGAGCTGGGACTGAACTGTCTCATAGCCTTGTTACAGAAGGTCAAGGAAGGCTCCAAAAAAGTCCTCCTCCTCCTCTTCCTCCTTCTCCCCTTTCTTGGCTCTATGCTTTCAGAGAACCAAACCCTGCAGGTGCTGAGCTGACCTTTGGCATAGACCAGGCCATGGGAGGCCTTCTGTATGCTCCCACTCCGCCCCCCTTCTTAGGTCAAAAATCCCCTCCTGTCACGGAAGTGAAGGTGGCAGTGGGGAAAGTTGGGAAGGAGGAGCGGAAAGGGGCCGCCCAGGAAAAGAAACAGCCGGGAGTCAGAGACAAAGAGGAAAAAAAGGGAGCCAAGACACCAGGCAAAGAGGTATATGGGGCGGGGGTGTGGGCTGCACCCTGGATGGAACTAGGGAAAGCACTGGAAGGGGCCATGGGAAGGGGGGCATGTGGGTGCTAATGGGGAGCTCTCCAGGAATGCTGCTGGGAGGAATAAGTGACAGAGCTCCCACTCAGGGGCTATTGAGGTTGTGTGTGTATGTGTGTGTGTGTGTGTGTGTGTGTGTGTCCATTTCTCCAAGCAGGACCGCCTGAATAGCAAGAAACAGAAGATAAAGGACGACAAGAAAGTGGTGAAGTCTACAAGCCGGGACAGGCTCCTCTCAGAAGATCCTGCCCCTGACAGCACGGCCCCTTCACAGGAGCCCATAGACCCCCTGGTCATGGAGAAATATACCCAGAGGTTGCATGCTGAGGTGACGGGAAGAGGGCAAGCCATTCCTCTCAGCCCTCACACCTGTGTCATTCACCCCCCTATAGCCTGCCTGCTTCTACAGAGAAAGAGAAAGCAAAAGAGGTGGGGTGGGCATGGGCGGAGGGAGGGAGTGGAAACAGAGACACAGACAGAATCACAGAGAGACAGACAGACAGACAGACCGACAGAGACAGAGAAATGAGGCTGGCCTAAGAAGGGTTCCTTAAGCAGAAACAGCAGCTGCGGCAGAGGAGTGAGTGGGCCGGCAGAGCGGCAAGGATGGGCAGCAGACAAATAATGCAAGACAGGTGGCTGTCAAGAGGGACCTTTCTGGCCCATGCGAGAGGCCTTTGGAGTTTTCGCTGAGTGACCCCAGAAGTGATTGAGAAGTCATTGAGAGTGATATGGCCTGACCTAGGCTCTTGAGGGTACTCTAAGTTGAAAAACAGACTTCTGGGAAGAGAAGAGGGGCGAAGCTGCTAGCACCTACCCGCCCCCTACCCCCCCCCCCAGGTGCACACTGGCAGATGTGTTTCTTGGGAGAATACCATGTCGGACTGTCTTGCTCCTCTTTCTGTTGCTAGAACAAAATACAACAGAGCAGGTGATTTATAAGAAAGGTTTCTATTGGCTCACAGCTCTGCAGGCCAAAAAGCCTGGGAGTAGCCCCCCCCCCCCCCAGGAGAGCCTCATGTCGCTTCAGCTCATGGTGGGAAGATGCAGAAGGGCAACTGGGCATGTGCGGGAGGTGCGCAAAGGGGAGAGTCTTGATTTCTGACAGCCGCCAGCACTCAGGGCTGTGAAGGTATTGACCACTCTGTGAAGGTGGGGCCCTGGTGACTCCAACACCCCTGAAAAGTCCCCAGACTTTCGCAACACTCACACTGGAAGCAGATTTTAAGAGTAGCTCTGGAAGGGGTGGGGGCAGTTTACATTCAAAGGATAGTGTGTGTGTGTGTGTGTGTGTGTGTGTGTGTGTGTGTGTGTGTGTCTGCTGTGAAGACTTCTTCACGATCTGGCGGTCTTAAGCAGCAGGTCTTTTACAGACACCCCCAGGTCATCTTGGTCTTTTGCTACTGTAGTTTTGTGAGGTGTGGGGGGAGGTCAACAGAACCACTCTCAGTATGTCAGCGTATTTAACAGGGATGTCTCATCTTTCACTGATAAGGCATTTGTAGATCTGGGCTTACATTACTGTATATTGTGGGACACACGTATAGCCTTCCCCTCCCCCAACCACATTTGACCACAAGTTCTGTTTGCTGCTGCCGGTGACATCACTGAGCTTTCTGATGGCTGACGGGATCTAGAAAGTAATTATATGGCTCTTGGGACTCTGGGGTACAAACCCTTCGTTGACTCTATGACATGAAGAGTCAATTTTATTAGGCTGTGTGGTCCAGCTGCAGCAGAGTGCTCAGTCTTGGAAGCATCAGTGTGTTTATCTGTTACCTTACAGGAAGGAGAGTTGCTTCTGGAAAAACCAGCACAGAGCTGGGACTGAACCCAGGCCCACTCCAGAACTGGGGGGAAAAGTACACTGTACAACTTCGGTGCTCCCCTCCTTGTCTTTTCTCATTTAGCAAGACCGATAGATCGGTGCCTGCTGCCGAGTGGACCTTGGCCTCTGACTTCTGTCCCATTCTTCCAGGTCTATGAGTTGCTGGACATCCTCGTGACCGACATGATGGTTCTGGCTGATGAGCTTGGCCCCATAAAGAATGCGAAAGACCCTTTTCATTTTTGCAGCTGATTCCTGGGCCCAAGCTGCCTCCTGGGAAAATGGTTAGAAAAAAAAGTCAATAAAGGATCTTTAGGTTCATACCAATCCCGGGTATGCTGGGTCTCAACTGTGTCAGGTGATGGCGTGGGCCTTCCTGCGTCCCACCTGCCCGCATGTATAGTTCTCAGAGCCGCCCACATGCAGGGATGTGCGAAAAACAAGAAGAGCAAGTGGGTAGCAGGGCAAGGAATGAAGTCAGGTGACAGGGCAGATTGCCTTTGTAGCAGTCCCCTGCCTCAGGCCCACACTTTTCAGGGTCATGCTTCCTGAAGCCAACTCAGGGGAGTGAAGCAGAAACTGGTGACGACCTGGTTTTCTAAAATCTACTTCAGCTTTCCTCACCCTTCAGGGTGGCACTTGCCAAGCCTTTTTTTTTTTTTTTTTTTTTTAATTTTTATTTTATTTTATTTATTTATTTATTTATTTTTTTGCCAAGCCTTTTAAACCCTGGAGGAATCGGAGCTGAGCCCACACCCACCCAGGCCGGAAGAAAAACAAAAGTACAACTATTTACAATAGTCCAAGAAACTCTCATAGGTGTAATTTACCTCTCCCGTCCATTCCCTTTTAGCGCCCTTGTCCCAAGCCAGAGGTTAGTATTTGCGGCACGTCTGCCTTAGCCCTTCCTCCACTCAACTCATCTGGCCCGGAGCCATTTTTCTGCTATGGCAGAAAAAAATGCTTTTGGTCTCCAGTGGGACACGGAAGCGGTAAGGTTGTGAATTCAGAATCAACCTGAACTACATAATGACTTTGAGGCCAGCCTGGGCTACATGGGGTAGAAAGTGTCTCAAGCAAAGCAAGAGCAACAACAACAACAACAAAACAACAAAAACCAGCTTTGAGAATTCCCACTCCTTCCTGGAACAGAGAAATGTGGGGACTGTGAAAGTAACAAACAGCTGGAGAAGAGAAGCACTGCTTGCTCAGATCACCCTGGGGTTTCTATTGTAACAAATGCAAACAGCTGGTAAGGCTGGGGGTATCTCGGAGCAAGGGAGGATTAGAGGCAAGCAGGCAGCAGGCAGGGAGTAGCCAGAAGCCTCTGGAATTCATACTGAGCTCTCATGAGCCTTCAACACTGTGCAGGTGAAGATGTGGAAGGAGATTCAGAGCAGCCACGGCCCTCCCAGATGTTGGGGAGGCAGAGTCCTCACGTCCCTTGAGGTGGCTGGAGAAGCTAGAAGTGAGCCGGAAAAAGATCAGCCCCAGGGAAATGGTCGGTTTTCTGCTACAACGTCCTTCTCCTGGCCAGGAGGGGTAGGGCATGGTGGTGGTGGGGGGGCGGCTATTGAAGTTGCCTCCACTCCCACCCACACCCCCTTCCAGCTGAGTAGGAAGTAGAAAGGTTAATTCACTGCTGGTGGAAGTGGATCAGCTCCAGGTCTGTACCCCTGGGGTGTCACCGGCAGACAAACAGGCCGGCCTCCTCCCCTTGAAGGCACCGCCCGGCAGACAGCAGGAAGGGGTTAAACACACACCCGCCCGCCGGCCCGTCATCCTGTGTCCTGTTACTGCTGAGGCAGACCTGCCTGGCCAGCTGAACAACTTTCCTCCTGAGAGTGCTGGCCGGCAGGAGTCGAGGAAGGAGGCAGCCAGCGGGAGGCTGAGCTGCAACCCCGCTGGGGGGGACCCTGAGGTCCTTCCGAGGGCTTTGTGCCTCTCGGTCGGTTGAGGGTGGGGCTCCCGCGACCAGGGTCTTATGGTGGATGGCTCTGGAGCTGAGCCACCCCCTACAAGTCAGAGGGTCACTGCAAAGGCTGCCGGGGGCTGGGGCGAGGGAGCCCACACTGGAGGTAAGGTCCCACGGTGGCGCCCTGCATGAAGGTGGGGGACTAGAGTGGGTTCAGGAGTTAGTTTCTCTCCCAGCCTCTAGAGAGGGCAAGGCAGGGCTGTGGAGAACCTGGAGGCTTCTTACCTGCAACCCTCTCTACCTCCCTGTTACCTCCAGAAAAGGGACGACGCAGGGCTATCTGGAGATTCTTGGTGATGGTCTCTCAGACCGTGGCCTATCCCTGTATTTGCACCTTTAACCTCAGCATGACCCCTTAGTCCACTCGAGTGCTCCCAGGAACACAGCCAGCTCAGGTTTGATGAAGCCAGCAAGCCTAGGGCTAGCTAATATCCAAATCCCCCATCCCTCTAATAGCAGGAAGGACACTGCCACTTCCCCATCGCTCACTCTGGACCTGATGGGGACAGAAGATGGGGAGGGGTGCCGTCTGGGGTGGGGCTGCACACATACTTTGGCAAATTCATGCATGTGATTGGTTCTTTTCATCTCTCTGAACCTCCACCCTGGGGATGCCATCTGCTTCCTCAGTGGCGAATTTTAGGAATCTCTCCATCTCTCCCCTCCACCCCCCAACTCTGGCACCCTTCGGATTTGGGTCCTGAGGAATCCCACCTCTTCAATTTGCAAGAACCTGTGTGCAGGAGGGAGTCTATACTCTGCGCCTCGCCCCCCCCCCCCAAACCAAGCCTGTGCACTCCTCAGCTAGTGCCCTCGTGCCTCCTTTCCGGCTCTGAAGTGGCTTCCCCCTGGTCCTGGCTTCTCGGTGTCCTTCCCTCCACCTGGCAGGGTCTGGCTCAAGGTCACTGCAGTAATTCCATACCGGCCGCCTGGGGCTGCCGCTGCGCACTGCCTTATCGGCAGCTGGGTTTGTGTTTCACTCCCTTTTATTCCTGGGCATACTGTGTTCAATAAAACCTTCTGCTTGTAACACCGCTGGCAGGGCTCCCAGCTGCTACTCCCGCCTTCCCCTCCCCTCAGCTCCAGCTCCAAGAATGCTCTGGGACCTCACCCTGTACCCCTTCCTCCTTACTGTGTCCCTACCGGGTTAAAGAGTAGAAAAAAAGTCTAGGGTGGTGGTTCCAGGCAGGCAGGCAGGCAGGCATCTCCTTGTGTTTCTGTTCCCTCCCTCTCCCCTTCCCTGCCCCCTCACCCCCCCCCCACCCCACCCCACCCGGCTCCCAGCTCCAGCAAAGGTGTGGAAGCAATGTCCACCTTGCTCCTAGGAGAAAACTCCAGGTAGGGCCATGGGGGCCTACGCAGAGGGTCCCTTTCCACCGAGGCTGTTGTATCCACCCTGGCAAAGAAGGGAGGCCTGGGAAGCCAGGCCCAGGTAGGGCTCTGGTGGAGTCAGGATGTCTGATCTGACTGGTTCTGCCAATTCCAGTGGCCAGCAGGGAGGAGCAAGTACACCAGGGCGGGCTTCATGCACAATTATTCCCCATCTTGACTCTGCCATTGCCAGCCTGCCCTCCCACTAGGGGAGGTGAACACAGGCCTGAGTCACTAGTGAGGGGGAGGGCAGGAGTTTAACAAGTTGTAGCTGTGGCATTCCCACAGAAGGCCAGCTGGACAGAAAGACAGAAGGTAGGTAGCACTATGGACCCGGGTTGGTCTGTGTTTCTGTTTGTGTGTGTGTGTGTGTGTCCAATTTCCAACAATCTCATCATTCGGCTCAAGATTGGGACCTGCCAAGACCTGTGGGTACTTTGAACTGCGGGTGCTGGAAGGACAAACTTCCTAATCCGCCCTCCTATCCCCCTCAGGAAGCTGGAGAGGGATCTGGGGGAAGGTATAATCTCTATGGCTGGCAGGAGGTGTGTGGGGAGGGGTCATGGAAAAAGTAGAGTCTTTGCCAGTCCAGCTTCTGTGTGTGTGTGTGTGTGTGGTGTGTGTGTGTACATGTATTCGTGTGCAAAACTATATTAGTGTCATGGTGATGGCAGAAGGTTCCCATGTTGGGTTTTTGGCAAGGTCCTGGGGGACTCTTTTCTGCTTCCTGAGGCCCTGGAAAGGCCTGTGGCTGATTTTTCCTCCAAGTCCGCCCTCTATTAGGCCATCGGCCATCTTCTGTGTGCCTAAGGCCTTGGCAGTTTGCTTAGACTGCCCCTGCCCTCAGGGAACTTCCATTCTGCCTGAAAAGGTGGTTCTGAGATGAGTAATTAGATTAATTAATTAGTGAACTGAGTGACACTGACAATAAGTATTGAATTAGTCCCAAAGGAGACCTAGGTGTTGTCGGTCTCAGCCCTGCCACCTACATGCCCCATGATGTGGGTGGGTCACAGCAATCCTGTGTGTATGTGGCGGAGACCAGCGGGTGGTGGCTAGGGCTCTGGAGAAAAAGCAGCCTTCCCAGCATGCTCTTCCCCCTGGCTGGCTGGTCAGGCTCACAGATTCCTTTACTTTGCTGATTTGCTCTGTCTTTCTGCCCTTGCCATCACGTCTCCAGCTCAGCGCCACCTCCTTTAGAGCGACGTCTCCCATTATTTCCCTTGCTTGTGCCTCCTATACCTGAGTGCCTATGTCCTTTCAATGGATGTGGGCATTCTACAAGCATATTGCAGGGCTCGGAATAGACACCCCTACCTCCCCCCACAGGAAATAGGTGTTGAATGAATTAAATTATGGGGGGAAAATGGCCGTTTGAGAATAAGGAATGAGGGGCTAAACTGGGCAGGGCCACAGCACAAATGAGGGAGACAGGCATGAGTGAGGTGGGAGAGTGACATTCCTGGCAGCCAGTCACTTTATGATCCTTGAAGCCACACACTCAGGTGGAGGGAGGAATGCCCCCCATTTAGCAGCTCTGTGATCTCAGAGGTCTGACCGACTGATTCTCTTGAGTCCCATTGTCCCCCCGTGTGACTAGAGATAGGAATTTCGGCATCTTGGTCTGGTGGTTATATAGACGAGCATGGCAAGCAAACAGTTGTCCACTGAATAGCGCAATGAGAAAAGTTGGTGTTGGCCAAAAGCTGTTTCTGGCAACAGGGACACTCTGGCTATGATGTAGTTGGTAGGTGAATGAACAGCGAGGAAGCCTCAGGTCCTGAGTTCCAGATCCTCTTTTTCTCAGCCCCATGTGGAACCCAAGGACACAGCCGCCCTGCTGAAAGCAAGGCGGCCCATCCTTCGAGACCGTGACCTCGAGACGGTGGCCCTCGGCCCTCTACCTCCGGCGGGGGCGGGGGCCGCCCACCTCCAAGTCCCCAACCATGACAACCTCTGCGCTCCGACGCCAGGTGAAGAACATCGTTCACAACTACTCTGAGGCCGAGATCAAGGTGCGGGAGGCCACCAGCAATGACCCCTGGGGTCCGCCCAGTTCACTCATGTCAGAGATCGCTGACCTGACCTTCAACACAGTGGCCTTTGCCGAGGTGATGGGGATGCTGTGGCGGCGGCTCAACGACAGCGGTAAGAATTGGCGGCACGTATACAAGGCTCTGACGCTCTTGGACTACCTGCTCAAGACGGGCTCGGAGCGCGTGGCCCACCAGTGCCGCGAGAACCTCTACACCATCCAGACCCTCAAGGACTTCCAGTATATTGACCGAGACGGCAAGGACCAAGGCGTCAACGTTCGTGAGAAGGTCAAACAGGTGATGGCCCTTCTCAAGGACGAGGAGCGCCTGCGCCAAGAGCGAACCCACGCCCTCAAAACCAAAGAGAGAATGGCTCTGGAGGGCATGGGCATTGGCAGTGGTCAGCGGGGCTTCAACTGCAAATTACGGAGCTCCCCCTCTTCCTACAACTGTGAGTAGGCCCCCCCTATTGGTATGGCTGGAGAGGATGGGGGTGTGGGTAGACTAGACATAGTCCTCCTGGCTCTGCAGCCAGGAGCCACAAATGAGAGGTAGTTCCTACCCCAAAAGGAGGCTGAGAGGACCCACCCAGCTAAAGAGTGTAATGTGACCATCATGATGCCTGAACATAGTAGGTGCTCAGCAGTTCAGACGAAATCGTGATGGTATCAACTGCGTGTCCTTGATATTAGCCAGCTGTTGAGAGGGTGGCACAGAGGACGACATGCAGGCTCTGGACTTGCATACCATTCATTCTGTCCCTCCCATGCTGCAGTGGCTTGGGCAACCGGCTCTCTTGTAAAGCAGAGGCACACTTTAACCTCTCTCTATTGTTTGATGTGAGAACTGAGGCAGAGAAGGAAGGCCCGTGAATGCCCTTGGTGACCCTTTTACCGAGACACCTGACATTCTGCAAATCCCTGCCACTCAAGAGTACCGTCCTTGAAAATGAGGGTGGCTGATGATGAAACGTCCTTCCTGATGTGGAAGCCTTTGTGACCTGAGGACAACAGAACAGGTCCCCACGATGGCCTGCTTGGGGCTCCGAGGCTGTGATTTTGCTTGATTGGCAGATCCCTTCCTTCTAATCCCTGTGGCCCCAAGCAGTCTTGGGGCCTATTGGACCAGTTCAAGAGCTGAAGTCAGGGACCTGCATTAACCGACCTAGGTCCGTGGCCAGGCACTCCCTGCACTGTCTACTCATTGCCAAGGTGGCCCTGGCACCTGCCCTAGCAGTGCAGTGAAAAATCCACAAAGGGTTGTCTAGTGCGGTGCCCAGCTCGCTGGTGCCTGAAAAGCCAGTTTCCCTCTGCTTTCTCTCTGTGAGTCCCAGCTTCCTGGCAGGCAGAGGAGCATGGGGTGGGGGTGAGGACGTGGATATTGGATGTGCTCGCTCACGGAAGCCGCACTTGTTGCAGCTGCATCTTCGTCCCCGCGCTATGCCTCAGACCTGGAACAGGCTCGGCCCCAGACGTCTGGAGAAGAAGAGCTCCAGCTCCAGCTAGCCTTGGCCATGAGCCGCGAGGAGGCTGAGAAGGTGAGACTTGAGCCTGCGCAGGAGCCGATGGAGGAAGGAAAGGGGGTCCGGTGCTCACCAGCCTCCACTTGGGCTCTCTACCCTGGACCTGGAGACCCCCCTCCAGCTCCTGAGACAGCACAGGGCCTGTCGGTGTTCCTAGTCTGACCCAGTCATGGACTCCAACTCGTGGGAGTTCTCAGGTAGAACCCAGAAAGTGTGGGGTGTAGTTGGCGGTCTGTTAGTGTATCTTAGGGGCTTGCTATCTCACGGATAAGGAGGGATGTGGGCTGATAACACATTCTGAGAAAACCCTGGGATTATCGCTCCCTCTTACCAGCTGGCCTTGGAAGGACAGGGACAAATGCTTCTGATATCTCATCATCTTTTCCCTTACCTCTGTGGATCCAGACAGACCAGGCCGAAAACACTTGTGCCTCTTACATGGGAGGGCTATGGAAGTTCAGGGTACCCAGAAGAAAGATAGCTGAGACTGGAGATTGCGCAGAGTGCCTATGGAGGAAGGAAAGAGATCTGGTGTTCACTAGCCTCTACTTTGGAGGCTGATTCTTTTTTGTTGTTGTTGTTTTGTTTTTCTTTTTTGGTTTTTTGAGACAAGGTTTCTATGTGTAGCCTTGGCTGTCCTGGACTCGCTCTGTAGACCAGGTTGGCCTCGAACTCACAGGGATCCACCTGCCTCTGCCTCCCAAGTGCTGGGATTAAAGGCATGCTCCACCACCGCCCGCTGATTCTTAAGCTGCATCTCAGACTCAGGCAGAGACACAGGCACCCTTGCAAAGCCTGTCATCTCCTTGAGCAAAGGGCATGTCTGTCTCCATCACCATGCCTGGGCAGGACTGTGCTGGCCCTCTAGCCCTCGGGTGGGAATGCTGGACCAACTTCACTCCTCTCTTCCTCCCTCGCAGCCAGTGCCCCCAGCTTCCCACAGGGACGAGGACCTGCAGCTGCAGCTAGCTCTAAGCCTGAGCCGGCAGGAGCACAAGAAGGTAGAACAGAGGCAGAGGTGCCAACCAAGACTCCGTGCTGGTGAAGGCATTTGGTGGCGGTTCAACGGGCACTAACCTGCTTCTCTGCTCGCTAACCTGGGTGCCTCCCACCTGCTCCGTGCTGACCCCAGTCACCTGCTCATGCCCCTACCTGTTCTCCTGCAGGGGGTAAGATCCTGGAAAGGAGATGACTCTCCAGTGGCCAATGGCACAGAACCTGCTGGCCGACGTCGACGCGACAGAGAGCCTGGGCGAGAAGAGAGAAAGGAGGAGGAGAAGCTGAAAACGAGTCAGGTAGAGAGTGGACTTGGGAGAGCGGGCTAACCAGGACTGAGCTTGGCATCTGTGCAGTGCGCAGAGCGGAGCTTGCTGCAAGCACTAAATGGGAAATGAAGGTGGTGGAGCCCAGCAGGGGCTGGCAACTAAGCTGAAGTGAAGTGGCATATTAGCACTCACAATGGAGACCCCTTGAGCCTCCTGCCACTTACTGGCTTGGGACATACTGCTGGCCTCAGTTTCCTTTTTCCCCACAGTGTGGGTTTTGGACAGTTACGGCTCTTACATTGTAGGATCCTGTGATACTGTGGGTCTAGCTTAGGAGCTCGTTCAAGTACGTGGTGCTGAGAATATCTCAAGTTCCCTGGGAAGGGGAGCAGGTGGCCACTGAAAACAAGAGAACCTTCTACGCTGTCCATACTGGCCCTGGAGTACTTCTCTCTCTCTCTCTCCATCCTCTCTGTGTCTGTGGTAGCCAGTTTCTCTTGGGTACTAAGCTAGGGAAGTAGAGTCACTGAAAAACTAATCCAGCTGGGCACGATGGCACATGCCTTTAATCCCAGCACTCAGGACGCAGAGGCAGGCAGATCTCTGTGAGTTTGAGGCCAGCCTGATCTACAAAGCGAGTCCAAGACGGGCAGAGATGTTACACAGAGAAACCCTGTCTTGGGGAAAAACAAAAACAAAACTGTCCTGACTACCCCTCCCTTTCTATTGGCCTGGAATCTATCCCTGCTCTGTCTCTCCCTGACTATGTAACTTCAGGCAAATCACCTCCCCTCTCTGGGCTTCAACTAGTTGGTTCATCTGTAAAATAGGTACATTACCTACCTCACAGGGATGTTATGAAATGGGGCACCTAGTGGATGAGGAAACGTCTTATAAATGGGAAGTGCTGATCAGAGGTGAGGGGGTCATTAAAAGATGCTTGTGGCATGAAGAAAGGAGGGGAATGAGCTGGCTTCCGGCTGCTGCAGGTCAGGCCTCCCCTCCCTCCGGGCCCCGCCTACTTCTGAGCCATGGCTGCCTCTCCCCTCCACAGTCCTCCATCCTGGACTTGGCTGACATCTTCGCACCTGCCCCGGCCCTGCCTTCCACACACTGCTCTGCTGACCCATGGGACATCCCAGGTGGGCATGCAGGGCTTGAAGAGGCTCCCAGACTGGCCCCTAAGTGCCCACTTCCTTCCAGCCACTTGCTGGCAAAACATGCCCTTCCTCTCCATACTGGAGGAGGACCATTGTGCTGCCGCTAGGATGGGGCTTTTGAATTAAGGGACAGCGAAGCACACTTGCAGATCTTAGCCCATAGGAGGCTTAGCGCAAGAAGGCCTAGTTGCCCTCACTGGCTAGCCAAGCCCTGATTAAACGGATACTCCCAGGTTTTGAGAGATCCAGGCTCCTGGGTTTGTTAAACATGGGCTCAAGCATGATGCTTGCTCCCTAGTTGGCATCCCACTTGTGAAGTGGGTACCACACCACCCAACCTGGGCCGGGCAACTGGGAAGGAACCTGGTCAAAGGGTGGGGGAGTGTTGGTATAATATGTGTGCTCTCTCTCTCTATCCATTCCAGGTCTCAGGCCGAACACAGAGCCAAGTGGCTCCTCCTGGGGACCTTCTGCAGACCCCTGGTCTCCAGTTCCTTCTGGAAATGCCTTGTCCCGAAGCCAGCCTTGGGATTTGCTTCCTACTCTTTCTTCCTCTGAGCCCTGGGGCAGGACCCCGGTGCTGCCCTCCGGACCCCCCGTCGCAGACCCCTGGGCACCAAGCTCCCCCAACCGCAAACTCCCAGGCACTGGAGTAGACCCTTGGGGAGCCTCAGTGGAAACCTCTGACACCTCTGGTAAGTGGAGGGCATATGGGTGAGAAGCTGGGGACCACTGGGTCCCCTTTCTTCCAATACCAGCGACGGTCTATGGTGAGAACATCTCCCAGGCCCATCCTTATCCTTCCTTCCAGCTCACTCCATTTCCTTCTTCCTCCTGGCTAGCTCTAGGTAGTGCCTCGCCTTTCGACCCATTTGCCAAACCTCTAGAATCCACAGAACCCAAGGAGAGTGGGGACAGTGCCCAGGTCCTGCCCACGGGGAAGTCCAGCAGCCCAGTGGGTGAGCAAGAGGCCAGGGGATAGAGCTGCTTGGTCCAAGAGGAACTCCAGGGGCGCCTCTGCCCTCTTCCTCCCTCACCACTAAAATTGATCACCTCTCTTCCAGATTTAGATCCATTTGGAGACCCCAGTCCCAGTTACAAGCAAAACGGCACGAAGGAGCCTGAAACCCTTGATCTGGGTGTGCTTGGAGAGGCACTAACGCAGCAGCCAGGAAAGGAAGCGAGGCCCTGCCGGACTCCCGAGTCATTCCTGGGCCCCTCTGCCTCTTCCTTGGTCAACCTGGACTCACTAGTCAAGGCACCACTAGCTGCAAGGACCCGGAACCCCTTCCTGACAGGTAGATCACGCTGGTCTAGTGTCTGGTACCTTCCCATGGGGCCGCCCCTCTCCCGCCATTGCAAAGCCCCTATCCTCTCGTCCGCAGGTCTGGGTGCTCCGTCCCCCACTAACCCGTTTGGCGCGGGCGATCAGGGCAGGCCAACCCTGAACCAGATGCGTACCAGCTCGCCCGCGCCGTTCCTGCCGCCAGGGGTACCCATCGGGGCGCCCTTGGGCTCCATGACCTACAGCGCCTCCCTGCCCCTCCCGCTTAGCAGCGTGCCGGTCGGCGCGACCCTCCCCGCCTCGGTCAGCGTCTTCCCGCAAGCGGGAGCCTTCGCCCCGCCGCCCGCGAGCCTGCCTCAGCCGCTGCTGCCCACGTCCGGCCCCGTGGGGTCGCTGCCCCCACAGGCTGGCACCAATCCCTTCCTGTGAGATGCTTCGGCGCCTGCGCGCGAGGCCCCGCCTCTTCGAAGGATGTTGTGCAGGTTGAACATTGATCCAGCCCTCTGTGGACCCCTGACAGATTCAAACCCGAGCCAGGGACTGACCACATCTTGGGGACGAAGACTGCACCTGCCTAATAAAGACTGGAATCTACGTCCTCAGCTTTAACCAAATGGACTTTTTGAAGGGTGTGGGAGCTGGGTCTGAACCACAGCACTGATTCCCGGCTAAAGCAGAAAACGACTTGACAGTCTGAATTCCCTCATGTCCCCACCTCATTCCTATCTCCTGTGGGCCTGGTGCCTTCCCTCCCTCCGCTCTCACTCATCCGGGCTTTCATTCATCACACACGGGCTTACTCCTATAGTAAAGGGTAATAACATTTGGCCATTCTTTGATGCGCTGTGCACCTTAGGCAGGGAATTCAATCATATTTCAAGGACTCTTCAGCAGTTACTGTTATGCCGGACTTCAGAGTCTGTAGGGCCCTGCCCTACCTAAGCTGAACATGCGCTGCTCTCTGTCCAAAACTGGGTTAAGAATTTCAAAACAGAGTTGATGGACATGGTGACACATACCTGTGATCTCCGCACTTAAGGAGGCGGAGGCAAGAGGGTCCTGAGTTCAGGGCCACCTTGGGCTCAACGTTTCTGGTTTTTTTTTTTTTTTTTTTTTTAAGACAAGGACAAGAGAACAATAAAGGCCCAACCCTCCCAACCGAGGTGGTACAGGTCTTTCTTACTACTCCCATTTAGCAGCCAGCAGAGGCTTTAGGTGCAGCGACATGTTCAAAGTCACAAAGCTGGAATAACATGGGACTAGGATTCCGAGTCAGGCAGTCGGCCTCCCTGGGGCAGGTTCAGCTAACATTGACTGACTGTCTTGGACAAAATGCTGCACACGCCCAGGAGAAACCCAGGATGTCTGAACTAGGACATCTTCCAGGAACTAGGAGGGCAGGCAGTGAGACAAGGCCACGGTAGCCCTGGATATAGCTACACCATTGCCAGCCACAGGAGCCCCTTCTCTTATGTCTGACTGGATCATCTTAAATCCAGATCGGCCCCTGCCTCCTTTCACCAGACTGAAGGGAGCAAACTTGACCATCAGAAAAGTCTGGCCCTCGGGAGAGTTGTTGCAGCGCTTAGGAAAACAAATATAAGCAGCACCTGGCCGACTGCCCTGGGGGTTACCATGGTTACCCGTGTGTGCTCAGGACCCAGGGTCCGGCCTGGCCCTGGCGGTCAGTCTGATGCTAGCTCTGCTCTCTTTCCGGGTCACAGTGCTTGTGGACTTCCTCAGTCTGAAGCACCATAGTTGGGGGAGGTAGCGCAATATCCCTGGGTACGTGGGCAGGAGCTGTTCTGGTGGGGAGGGAGAGCGGGGGAGGGGCGGAGGGGGCCAGAGCTGCTGCAGGTAGGAAGGGCGAGGGCAGTTACTTAGATGTCAGCTGGGCCTGCCAAACTATGCTCCAGGGCCGAACTTAATGATAATCGCTTAGTAATAAGTGGTTGGTTAGTCCCTCTTGAGTAAGTAACTTCACCTCTGTGTCTATGCCTCTGTTTCCTTACTTGCAAGCGTTCCTTCCTTGTGAGGTTGCTATGCGGATGCTCCCAGGCCAGTGGCCATTCATCCCTGTCTGTCTTCTGCCCCACCCAAACCCAGAAGGTTCAAAGCTCCTTGGCCCCCATACCTCTACCTCTCCTTCCCCCAAGCCCCGAAGAACAGGTTGGTGGCCTTGCTTCCTGAAGCTATGAGGCTTACCCTTCTTCCCCAAGGCTGACACTCCACTCTGCCCTGTCTGGGGCAGCCACTCCCCATTCCCAGCATATTTTCCTCATGGCTCAGCTCTCACCTGAGTTCCTTATTAACTCGCTGATCCCAGATCTCTCATCTGTGATGCTGCCATCACCCCAAATCTTTGGCTTTCACGGCAGGGCTCTCGTTCTCCCCTGGGAGCTGCTGTCCTGGCACGGGGGCCATATCTAACAGGGCACACCCCACCCCAAGCCTGTTGCCCTCATCCTCAGACTCAGTGTCAGGAACCCCCTGTCTCCCCTCTAGGCCTTCAAATCTCTTTTTTTCTCCCCACACAGATCCTGCCCACCAGTATACAGCCTGTTTCATCCATTTTGAAGCCAAACCTGTCATTTTCCTATTTCCCGTTTTTAGCTGGTGGGCTTCCTGCTCTCAGCCTGATGCCACTAGGACAACACTCATCAGCTCCAGCCCAGTGTCCAGCTTGCTAAAGCCAGAGGATGTTTGTCTTCTCTGTAGGCACTTTATTCTGTTCTGGTGTGTGTGTGTGTGTGTGTGTGTGTGTGTGTGTGTACATATATGTGGGTGGAGGTCAGAGGACAACTTCAGATGTTGCTCTTTAGATACCGTTCACATTTTGAGACAGGGTTTTTTCCTTTCTTTTCTTTGGCCTTTTAAAGATTTATTTTTATTTTTTTGTACAGAAGGTCATCATCTTTAGACAGGGAAAATACTACCTCCTGTGTCACCATTGCTGAGATCATGTCATTGTTTTGTTTTGTTTTTGTTTTTTAATAGATTGTGGGCATGAGACTCCAGCCCTCACATTCATGAAGCAAGAACTTTTATTGACCGAGCCATCCTCCTGCCCCCCACCTCTTTTAGACAAGGTCTTTCTTTGTAGCTCAAGTTTGCCTTGAACTCGTGTACTTTAGTCTCAGCTTCCAGCTTCATCTTCTCGCTTAACTTCCTAAGCACTGAGATGTGCAGGTTTATGTCACCATGCATAGCTGCTCTTAAGATCCCCGAGGCTTTGAGTATGGTGGTGCATGCCCATAATCCCAGCACTCAGGGAGTCCAAGATAGCTAGGGCTATCAAAAAGCCAAAAACAAACAAACAAACAAAAAACAAAAAAAACCCACAACAACACAAAAACCCAATCAGTCAAATAAAATATCCCTATGGCTCTCTGAACTTATGCATGGGCCTGCCTGTCCATGTTATCAAGATTCAAGGTGTATGGGTCTGAGCTCTCTGCTCCCATATGCTATGGCCTCAATAGCTCTCTATGTTAAAAACTCCTTCCCTCCACCCACCCTGCCCCCTCCCACCCCTCCATCCCCCACTTCACTCCCCTCCCCTGGCCCCCCACCCACCACCCCTCATGCTCCCCACCACCCCCCAACCCCCACCCTGGCCAACAGCCTCCCTTCTGTTCTTCAGGCCTTGCTAACTCCGTTCTACATGTGCATCTCAAAGGTATTCAGACCAATCGGTCCAAAATTGACCTCTTGACCTCCTACAGCTCCATACTTTTCAGAGAACGACCTGGCCCTTCATGTTGACCCTGACACCCCCGTCTTCTCAAAGTCTGACCCTTCCTCGGCAGCTCCCCCCCCCCCCAAACATCCTGGCAGGCCTCTTGTCTCCCCTGGGTGCTGCCATGGCCCTCTCACTCCTGCTGCCTCCACTCTTTCCCCCCTTTCCAGTGTGCTCTCTACCAGAGAGAACTGAAGGAGCTTTGCAAAATGCAGACCCAAGGGCCTGCTCTCCAGATGAAAGCTCTTAAACAAAGTGGCGGTGGCAGCGCATGCCTTTAATCTGAGCACTTGGGAAGCAGAGGCTGGCAGATCTCTGAGTCTGATGCCAGCCTGGTCTACAGAGCGAGTTCCAGGACAGCAAAGGGCTACACAGACAAAGGCTATCTTGGGGAAAAAAAGCTAAATAAATAAATAAATAAGACTTTGAGCAGCTTTCTTCTTGTGTCGTCAGAACCCCTTTCTCTGCTGAAGATGTGACTCCTACTAGGGCACGTGTGTAGCATGTCCAAGGCCCTGGATTCCTCCCCCCAGCAATGCTCCCTTCTCAGAGTTTACCCTCTACCCCAGATCTAGTCCTGTCCACTTCCCTAACCTCCCACGCTGGCTAGTTTTATGTCAGCTTGACACAAACTAGATGATTTTGTAAGCAGGAACCTGAGAAATAGTGTCTCCCACCAGATTGGCTTGTAGACAAGCCTGTGGGTGCACTTTCTCAACTGATGATTGATGTTTGAGGGCCCAGATCCCTGTTGTGAGCAGTGCCACCTTTGGCTTGGTGGTCCTGGGTGCGGTAAGCATGCAGGCTGAGCAAGTCACGGAGAGCTGGGCAGTGAGCAGCATTCCTCTGTGGCTTCTGCTTTAGGTCCTGCCTCCAGATTCCTGCCTTGAATTCCAGCCAGCCCAGAATTTCCTTTGATGATGGACTGTGGTGCAGAAGTAGAAGATGAGCCTGGCTCGGTGGCACGCGCCTGTAATCCCAGCCCTAGGGAGGCAGAGGCAGGCAGATCTCTCGGTGAGTTCGAGTCCAGGCCAACCAAGGCTACACAGAAAAACCTTGTCTCGGAGGGGGAAAAATAAAGTATAAGATGAAATAAACGCTTTCCTCTTCAAGTTGCTTTTGGTCATGGTTTTTCATCACAGCAATAGAAACCTGAGCCAGCACCTATCCATGTCCATTACCCATCTTTTTTTTTTTTAATTTCCTTTCTTTTTAAAAAAAATTCATTTATTATTATGTATACAGAGCTCTGCCTGCATGTACACCCACAGGGCAGAACAGGGCATCAGATTACATTATAGATGGTTGTGAGCCACCATGTAGTTGCTGGGAATTGAACTCAGGACCTCTGGAAGCGCAGGCAATGAGTGCTCTTAACCTTGGAGCCGTCTCTCCAGCCCTACCCATCTTTTTATTCTCTGCCCTCCAGCCATGCCAGTCTTCTGCTGTTCCTCAGTCCCAAGCCCCCACCCCCACATGCCACGGGAACTTTACACGTTGTGTTCATTCTTTCTGATACTTGTCTCATTCCCTGCAAGTTCTCGGTCATTCTTTTTATTTATTTATTTAGTTTTGGGTTTTTTGAGATAGGGTTTCTCTGTGTAGTCCTGGTTGTCCCGGATTCCTTCTCTCCTTCTGTAGACCAGACTGGCCTCGAACTCACAGAGATCCTCCTGCCTCTGCCTCCCTGAGTGCTGGGATTAAAGGTGTGAGCCACAGCACCTGGCTCCCTCCTCCTCCTCCTTCTTCCTCCTCCTTCCTTCTTCTTCTTCTTGTTCTTCTTGCTTTTAAAAAAGATTTATTTATTATTTATACGGCGTTCTGCTTGCATGTACACCTACACACCAGAAGAGGGCACCAGATCTCCTTACAGATGGTTGTGAGCCACCATGTGGTTGCTGGGAGTTGAACTCAGGACCTCTGGAAGAGCAGAAGATGCTCTTAAGCTCTCACCCATCTCTCCGGGCCCCTCTTCTTCTTTTTAAGTTTATTTATTATGTATACAGTGCTCTGCCTGCACGACCTCCAGAAGAGCAGATGGTGCTCTTAACCTCTGAGCCATCTTTCCAGGCCTGGCTCTGTCATTCTTTGTAGCAACTGCACAAGTAGGATTTGCTTAGCAGAGCTTTCCTCCTCCTTCCTACTGGATCAAGTCTCTGGCTAGATTATAACCACCCATGGTACTTGTCGCAGTGTGTGGTCGAATACTCACTAGCTGCAGTCTATGAATTAAAGGTAGGGAGGAGCACACTGGTGTCCAGTGCCTGGCATAATAGACAGCAGTGGGCACTTGGCATTGGCTGGATAAAATGAATGAATAGAGCAATGCAATAGGGCACACTGGCTCAGTGTCATCACTCAGGGAAGGCTTCCTGGAATGGGTGGGTTGCTTTGTGTTTTGTTTTTGTTTGTTTTTGTTTTTTTGGTTATTTGAGATAGGGCTTCTCTGTGTAGCTTTGGCTGGCCTGGACTCGATTTGTAAACCATGCTGGCCTGCAACTCACAGAGATCCACTTGCCTCTGCCTCCCAAGTGCTGGGATTATAGGAGTATGCCCCGCGCCTGGCCTTTTTTAATTTCATGTTCATTTGTGAGTTCTGCCTGCATGTATTGTTTGTATGAAGGTGTCAGATTCCCCTGGAACTGGAGTTAGAAATTTTGGTGAGTTGCTATGTGGGTGTTGGGAATTGAACCTGGGTCCTCTGGAAGAGCAGCCTCTTAACCTTTAAACCATCTCTCCAGCCTGAGAGAGTGGGTTCTAAGCAGGAGCTTGAAATGGGCAGGCTTGAAACAGCAACTTTTGCTAGCCGAACAAATCATTCTGCTGGTGCCTCGTTTCTCGCTTACAAAACGGCCAAGAGCTAGGCAAAAGGACCGAAAGCTCTGAGACCTCATGCTCTCGCAAGGGCTTTAAATCAAACCCAGCTCATTTGACTCAGATTTTAGGCGCTCAGCCGGTTGGATTTTCAAAAGCATCGCAGGTCTATATTTCTGTGCTCTACCGCCGGGCGGCGCTCGGAGACCAGCCACAAAGGCTGAGACTTGGCAACGAACCGGCTCCGGGCCCGCCCCTTGCAGCCTACGACCTGGACTGGAGCAGCCATTCTGGGAGTGTGGGCCTGAATGGGCCCCCGATCTCCGGGTCGACCTACCCAGGGCTGGGCCTCACCGCTAGTGGCAGGTATGAGCAAGCCACTGTAACATGCCTTGCGCCCGCAGGGGCCCTCCATCCCTCTCAGGCACCGTTCTGGGATGTCTGCTCGCATCTCCCTGCATGCCGGGCCCTCCCTAATACTGGCTGCTGCTCCTTGGCTCTGGCAGGAAGGCTCCCTTTCTTCCTCTTTTGTGTTATCAGCTGCAGGGCTAGCTCAGGCTAGCTCTTTGACAACCTTAACACCACCTCCAGGAAGCCTTTCTAGAGTGCCGTGCTGTTCATAGGCCCTGCTCTGGAAGCACTCTGCATCCTGTCATAGGCTTGTGTTGCTGCGCTGGCCTCTTATTATTTAACTGTGTTCCCAGGGCTCCCAGGGCTATTCTTTCAGGTTGAACTCCCTGAGACAGGCCCGTTTGATATTCTCTCTCTCTCTCTCTCTCTCTCTCTCTCTCTCTCTCTCTCTCTCTCTCTCTCTCTCTCTCTCTCTCTCTCTCTCTCTCTCTCTCTGTGTGTGTGTGTGTGTGTGAGTGTGTGTAGCACAACATCTGGTCCTACAGAGTGTTCTGTACTCTGTTTTGGGCTCTTGGCTAAACAGGCTCTGCCCTGGACCCAATTCCTTTTGACCTGTCTAGACACTGGCAGTAGCCCCTCCCTGCCCAGGTCACCCACATGCATGCTGGGAACTCCTGAAGAGCTACTACCCCAGGGAGGGGCCCTCCATTGGGTGACAGAATGGAGCTGGAAGGACCATTCTATTCATTGTGACCTACCCTGACCTCACAGATATTCTTCCTACTGCCAGGTCCAAGAAGCTGGGGGAGACTAACCTGGCAGGGAGCCCCCAATGAGCCACCTTTCCTCACCACCCCCAAAACATAAGGGGGAGCACAAAGGACACGGTCTCCCCCGTGGTTCAGAAAGGTGGGCTCGGCTAGGAATGGCAGTCCTTGAGGCTGGGTGGCTTTGAGCTGACTGGGGTGGGCGACGGAGGTGGGGGGGGAAGCGGTCTTCCTTTATGTGACCCATCTGCATACATTAGGGGTAGCTCCTCCCGGGACAAGGACCGAAGCGCTACAGTTAGCAGTTCAGTGTCCATGCCTGCTGGGGGAAAGGCAAGCCGGACCAGCTGTCCTCCATCCACACCTCAGAAGGCCCCCAACCGCCTGATCAATGAGAAGTCACCGTACCTCTTGCAGCATGCCTACAACCCAGTGGATTGGTGAGTGATGTCCCAGGGGGTGTCCCTTGAAGCAGCGGGGCTCCCAAGCTCCTCTGAGACCCCCTAGGCTACTGAGTGATGTCTTTTCCTATTGGGATCTAGGTACCCCTGGGGACAGGAAGCCTTCGACAAGGCAAAGAAAGAAAACAAGCCAATTTTCCTCTCAGGTATATACCCAACTTTCTAAGAGTGGAGTTCAATGACAGGCAGAAGATTGGGGAGGCGGTTCTTAGGGCCCTAGGGACCTTTTTCTGCCCTCATGGACCTCTTCCTTCTTAGTGGGGTACTCGACCTGCCACTGGTGTCATATGATGGAGGAGGAGTCCTTCCAGAATGAAGAGATAGGGCACCTGCTCAACGAGGACTTTGTGAGTGTGAAGGTAGACCGAGAAGAGCGGCCAGACGTGGACAAAGTGTACATGACCTTTGTGCAGGTGAGCCAATCTCTTGCGGCGGGCAGTCTTGTCACACCCGTGCATGGCAGCTCCCCTGACCCTGGCGCCCTTGCCCTCTTTCAGGCCACCAGCAGCGGAGGGGGCTGGCCTATGAATGTGTGGCTGACCCCCAGCCTCCAGCCATTTGTTGGGGGCACCTACTTCCCACCAGAGGACGGTTTGACCCGCGTTGGCTTCCGCACGGTGTTGATGAGGATCCGTGAGCAGGTTGCTGGCTATCAGGGAGGGAGGTTGCCTGAGTCCCAGGTTGAGGGGTTGTGGGTCCCCCCCAAGCGCATACTGACCTCCAGGTGTGTGCTATCTCACCTCCTGTAGTGGAAACAGAACAAGAACACCCTTCTGGAAAACAGCCAGCGTGTCACCACAGCCCTACTGGCCCGATCTGAGATCAGTGTGGGTGACCGACAGCTGCCGCCCTCCGCTGCTACCATGAACAGCCGTTGCTTCCAGCAACTGGATGAAGGCTATGATGAGGAGTATGGTGGTTTTGCTGAAGCCCCCAAGTTTCCCACCCCTGGTCAGTGACCTTTGCCTCTCATCTATATAATGACTATCTGACTTAGTTAAGTGACCCAGTATAGCTGTGTACCTTTCTGGTCCGCTGTGGGCCAGTGATATTCTGACCTCTGACTTGGGCAATGCCGTGTCCTCTTGAATGGATGGTAGATGATCTCATCTTCCACTCTGACAGAAACTGACTAGCCAGAGATGCCTGGCCCTCTCACCCTCTTCATCCTGCTCCACAGTGATCCTGAACTTCCTGTTCTCCTATTGGCTCAGTCACCGGCTCACCCAGGATGGCTCCCGGGCTCAGCAGATGGCCTTGCACACCCTGAAAATGATGGCCAATGGGGGCATCCGGGATCATGTGGGGCAGGTGAGGGCAGGCCGGGTTCCCGGGAGGGCCAGCAGGATTGGTGACAGAGACTGAGATCAGTCTAGCACTACAACCTGCCTGCCACAGGGCTTTCACCGGTACTCCACGGACCGCCAGTGGCACATCCCCCACTTTGAGAAGATGCTGTACGACCAGGCTCAGTTATCGGTGGTCTATTCCCAGGCCTTCCAGGTGACTTTTGCCCCTAACCTCAACCCTGGCTGCTAACCCCAAGGTCTTTCAGGTAACTGTGGCTTCATCTTAATTTCAACCCACAATTCCTTCTCACATCCTAGACGCCTGGACCTCTCCACTCCCACTTCCCCGGAGAATATTCTCTATGAACCTGAGCTACCCCAGTGACCTCTATTAATACCCTCCATCTCCTACAGATCTCTGGTGATGAATTCTACGCTGATGTTGCCAAAGGCATCCTGCAGTATGTGACCCGGAGTCTGAGCCATCGGGTGTGTGTCCACTGAGGCAGGCGGACCTGGCTGCAGGAGGGCTTAATGATGGCTTGCCTTTTGGATGGTGACCAGCCAACTCTCCTATCCCTACAGTCCGGAGGCTTCTACAGTGCAGAGGATGCAGATTCTCCGCCAGAAAGGGGCATGAAGCCCAAGGAGGGTGCTTTCTACGTGTGGACAGTCAAAGAGGTCCAACAGCTGCTCCCAGAGCCTGTGGGGGGCGCCAGTGAGCCACTGACCTCAGGCCAGCTCCTAATGAAGCATTATGGACTCACGGAAGCGGGCAACATCAGCTCCACTCAGGTGAGGACTTCTGGGGCCCACAAGAGGAGGAACCCCCAAGGCCCACCAAGTGCATGGACTCCTGTTTGATCAAGGTTGTTTTCCTCAGGAGCCCAAGGTAGAGCTGCATGGCCAGAATGTTCTGACAGTGCGGTATTCGCTAGAGCTGACTGCAGCCCGCTTTGGCCTGGATGTGGAGGCTGTGAGCAAGTTGCTCAACACCGGGCTGGAGAAGCTCTTCCAGGCCCGGAAACATCGGCCCAAAGCACACCTGGATAGCAAGATGTTGGCTGCCTGGAATGGTGAGAGACCCTCTCGGAACTCTGACCTTATTTGCCAAGCCCCTTCTGTCTGCTCATTCTTTCTTCATAGGCTCTTCTTTATTTTGATTTAGAAATGAATACCTGGACACCTAGCTACCTTAAATAATCTACCTGGGCTTGGGACTTGGAGCCTTGGGAGTAGGGTTGAGGGTCCCAGGAGAGCTCTGGTTGGCCTCTTGTCACTCCTGGTCTCTCTTTCCTCCAGGCTTGATGGTGTCTGGCTTTGCTGTGACCGGCGCTGTCCTGGGCATGGATAAGTTGGTCACTCAGGCCACCAACGGCGCCAAATTCCTCAAGCGGCACATGTTTGATGTGGCTAGCGGCCGCCTGAAGAGGACATGCTATGCTGGCACTGGGGGAACTGTGGAACACAGGTGGGGTGGGGCTGAGAAGACCGAAAGGCCATCTCTTTGTGTGACGCTGGCCCTGTCTGCCCCTTCAATTGACTGACCAGTCCCTTTGCCACGTCCTGGGCCCATTGACTCTTGGGAAACAAGCTAGCTGCAGCCACAGGGAGAGGTGGCTGTTGAGAATTAACTGAAAGAAAGCCTGAGAAATTTCCTCTCTGTATTCCCAGGCCTGTCCTTAGACTTCTTTCTCTCTTTGTAACCCTAGCACACCACCCTGCTGGGGCTTCCTGGAGGACTATGCCTTCGTAGTGCGGGGCCTGCTGGATCTGTATGAGGCCTCACAGGAGAGCTCCTGGCTTGAGTGGGCTCTGCGTCTGCAGGACACACAGGACAAGCTCTTCTGGGACTCCCGAGGTGGTGGCTACTTCTGCAGTGAGGCTGAGCTGGGGGCAGACCTGCCTCTGCGACTGAAGGACGGTCAGTGTGGCTGTGGGCTGGCCTTGGGGCCTGGGTCCAGTCAGGGCAGGCCATTCCCGAGGAAGACATTTGTTTAGTTTTGCGGTATAGAGCTGGTGCAGGGCTTTGGTGGTGGTCTGATATTTCTGAACCCGCATCTAACTATAGAGATGAGTGCTAGCAGCAGTATCTGCTCAGATGTGATGAAGGGGCTGTCCTTGCTTTCCTGTTGAACATGCAGTGGTCTCTGGAATCCATGGATTCATCTCTGTTAAACAAGAGACTTGGTCTCTGCCTGCAGGACAGTTTGCAATGTGTGCTGGAGACAGTGCCAAATGTGACACCCCCCAGAACACTGAGATCACAGGAAACCAGTGACAGGTGTCAACCAAGAAGGAGCTGTGTGGTCATGGAGGCACTAGGGCAAGAGGAGTTTAGGCAGAGGAGACAGTTTGAGAGAGCCCTAGGGGAACAGGCTGACTGCTGGAAGGCAGAGAGACCGGGAGTGGTTTGAGAGGAAGAGCCGAGGCTGTGGTAAGGAAGTGAGTGCGCAGGCAAGTAAGATGGTTCTGAGGGTCTGACCTGCTCTGCCTTCAATGTAAAGAGGTCACTCTGACCATGGTAGAGATGAGTGGGAACAGGCAAATCAGGGTGACTCATTAAGAGGACACTGGTGCTTGCTTGGAGGTACTGCTGAAAGCAGGCAGGGGGTAGCACACGAGATGGGGGACAGGGGATGATAGGGCAGCCATCCAGCAGGATGTGTAGATGGGTTAGAAGAAGTGAGGGAGTTGGATGATGCCTCTCTGGCCCCAGCAGTCTGTAGCTGGACAAAGGTGTCAGCAGTCAGGTAGGGAACCTGGAAAGCCACAGCTCAACAGCATAGAAAGGTTTGTTTAAAACAAATACAAAACCAAAACAAACAACAACAAAAACCAGACCAGCAACACATGTACTTCCTCATCTTCTCCCTGGACCCCATAACGCAGATTCGGCATCAGGGCAGGGTCCTGAATCCCATTGACCATCCACCCCCGCCCCCATACCACCTCCTATCCCTTGCAGACCAGGATGGTGCAGAGCCCAGCGCCAACTCCGTGTCGGCCCACAACCTGCTTCGGTTGCATGGCTTCACTGGTCACAAGGACTGGATGGACAAGTGTGTGCGCCTGTTGACAGCCTTCTCTGAGCGCATGCGCCGCGTCCCAGTGGCATTGCCTGAGATGGTCCGTGCCCTCTCAGCTCAACAGGAGACTCTCAAGCAGGTAGGGAGGTAGTAATATGTGGGCGGATGATGTAACAGAGTACGGAGGCATGAGTGGGCTGCCAGGGCTGTCCCCAAAGCTCATGTACATGTGTGCAGGTGCTTGTGAGGTCAGGGGTCTTCACTCTATGGAGTGGAGGTGTCTGTGGAGGGTGGTATCAGAGGAGACAGCCTGTGAGGACTTGTCACTGGGATGACTTCAATATAAAGACAAAATGAAGAGATTAAACACAGATCCCGCAGCACTGAGGAGGTAGAGGCAGGTGGATCTTTGTGAGTTCGAGTCCAGCTTGCTCTACAAAGTGAGTCAAGGACAGCCAGGGCTATTTCACAGAGAATACCTGTCTCGAAAAACCAATAAGAAAAAAAAAATAATAATAAATAAAGTAAATAATAAAAAATACGGGTTCCTAGTGGTCGGGTGGCTGGTGAAGTGTTTCTCTGTAAGGCTCTGTGTGTCAGTGTGATTATTTCAGCTCCTGTGCACTTTATTGCTATGTCAACTCTTTTGTGTACACACACACACAAACACAGTTTTACTAGTTTGTGTGCTGGTGTGGGTAAGAGTGTTTGCCTGTGAACACTTGTGTGTGTTGTTTGTATATGTGGCATCTATTGTATGTGCATGTAGCTACTCTATGTCTCTTTGTATGTTGTGTGACATCCAGTGTGTCAAGTTTTCTGGACATCCCTGCCCTGTATTTGTACGTCAACTTCAATGTGTGACATTGTCACTTGTGTGTGTGTACGCGTGCACGTGTGTATGTGTGTGCATGTGTGCATATGTGTGTGTGCATGTGCGTGTGTGCATATGTGTGTGTGTGTGCATGTGTGTGTTTCCACTTGTCAAGCATTACGTCTGATGCATCCTCCTGGTGGCTGAGGTGAGTCCCTTCCCTTCTTAGGAATACTGAGTGGGTGGAGGAAGGATGGAGAAGGCCTGGCAGGTTTGGGGCCTAGCTTCTCCCTTCCTGACTCTGGATGGTTTTTCTGTGCTGGCCAGATCGTGATCTGTGGAGACCCCCAGGCCAAGGACACCAAGGCCCTGGTGCAATGCGTCCACTCCATCTATATCCCTAACAAGGTGCACACCCCTGCAAACTTGATTCATCCTCCACCTCGCTCCTTGCCTTTCCTTACTCAGCTTCCTGGCATCCTTCCTTTTGGTGGTTTTTTTTTGGGGGGGGGGAAGGTATCTCCCACTGGGCTCTGCAATGACCAGTAGGACCCTCTCTCAGGTGACACTTTCTGTTCTGACGCTGTTTCCAGGTGCTGATTCTGGCTGATGGAGACCCATCGAGCTTCCTGTCACGACAGCTTCCTTTTCTGAGCACCCTCCGCCGAGTAGAGGACCAGGCCACAGCCTACGTATTTGAGAACCAAGCCTGCTCTATGCCTATCACTGAGCCCTGTGAACTTCGAAAGCTGCTACACTAATGACCACCCAGAACCCTTTGAGCTGGGCCAGAAGGCAGAATTTTCCAGCTGACCATAGACTCAGACTTTGTGAGGCTATGCTGAACCTATAGTCACCCCTAGGAACCGTGCCATCAGGTGATCACAGCCATCTTTGCGGCTCCCCCATGGGCATCTACTCACCATGAAATAAACCTAGCAGCATCCCGTGGTGACCTCGGGGCTTTAGTCTCTTTTGTGAGAGTGGGCCCTCTGCGCCAGCCTGGGAACCAGCATCCTGGGGCCAGCCTTTCCTCTTAGAGTCCCCAGATGACTCCTTTGTCTTCTTTCATTGCCCTGTCGCCTTCAATGGGTCACTCAACTGTTCTTGCCTCTGTCCATGATTAGTAAGCTTGACTGAAACAGCCAGTGGGCCAAAACCAAGTACAGGGGGCAGGGTGAGGACAAGGTGTGCACTGGCTCAGGAAGGGTCAACCCCTACTGGGAGGTGGTCTGCCATCTACTCCTTGCCCCTTCATTTAAAGCTAGGAAAGGGACAGGGGGCTCAGTATAGACTTTAGTATTTAACAGAAAGATGCCATTGCTATGCAACGTAGGTACTGTGAAAACTGCTAGTACCAGGACTAAGGCATTTCATTGGGGGTACCCATCCAACCCCAGTATCACTGTAGGAGGCCATGTTCTTCCTCTTCCTGGAAGATGGTCTGGGAAAGGGCTCTCTTGCATGTGGAGGACGCAAATCGGAAGCTCCCCAAATCCATCTGACCTTTGCCACAGAGGAATCTGGCATCTTCCTGGGATCCCCCTTCTGCCCTCTCAGTGTTGGGAGATGCTTTTAAATCCCATCCTTAGCAAATGGATCTTCACAGAAGAGCCCACATAGCTGTCCTCAGGGGAGGCGGCTGGGAGACATGCTTTGAATGGGCAAGTATTAGAACAAGAGGGTTGTGAGACTGTAGAAACTGAGGCCAACCGAGCTTGAGCATTGTCCTAACGTTCAAGCCAAACAACACAGGTACTTGGAAGAAGCTGCCAGAGAGACAAAGCAGGGATGGGGAGTAAGGATAGGGCACTGCTGGGGGAGACATCAGCAGCAGGGAAGAGCCTCGAGGTGCGGGACATGGTCACACATACACAGCTAGCCATAGTCACCGGGAGCAGAGCTGTCTCAGTCTGGGCAGTGGGCCCTTGGTACAAGCCACCAGCCCAATCTGCAGGGGATTAGCACTCTGGCCAATGAGGTCAGCTGGCCTCTTTCTTGCTGGGTAGCCCACTCAACCTTGCCAGCAAGTCAAAGACTGGACACGTGGGGCCTGGCTTGAGGGCAGCAGGAAGGAAGAGTGCAACATGGTGAGACACAGGTGGCCTTTTTGGCAATCCCAGCCCTGGATTTGGAACAATCTGGGCAGTTCATGTAGCCCTCTTGCCACTGTGGTCCCACCGACCCACATGAACGAGAGGGTGGAGCCAGGGTCTTTTAGCCTTCTAGGGACAACTAACAGAGGGCCAGAGTTGGTAGGAGTCTATCCTTGACACCTCCGAGCATACCTGGCTTCTCCCTGGCCTCTTTAGAATGTGGCTTCTTCCTGCCAGAAGGTGGAGGCTATGAAGGAGAGCACATTTGGTGTTTTCCCTCCACCCTGCCTGCCTTTTGCGGCTCTCATTTCCCTTCTCCCATCAGGCAGGCACAGAGCTATGGCATCTTAAGATTCAGAGGAAGGAATTACTTCTCCTAGGAAGGCTGGCCTTTCTAGTGAACAGGCTGAACATGACCCTCACTGGCTGTGGAGCTGATTTAAAAGTCTCACAGCATTTCTTTCTCTTGGCAAGAGCCACTTACATTCCTCCTCCATATCCCCTCGTCTGTGAGTAGGACTGTATTGGGGGGCAGCTGTGACCTCGGGTCACAAGACACAGGGGCTCATGGTGTGGGAGTCATTTATCATTTCATTTCTCCGAGCCGTGGATTCTTTGAGAAATGGCGGTTCCTCTCAGTTCCCAGAGAGGTGGAGGTGATCACAAATGGGATACTTGCAGCATCTCTGAGTAAAGAGTACCACAGATGGTGATTTATTTAAGGGAACTAGTAGGCAGCAGGGGAGAGGCAAAGGCCAGAAGGCTGCAGGGGCCTTGGAGGGGCTTGCTAAGCAAGGCACATATGAAATACTATAGTAAACTCAGAAAGGAGTTTGGACCATACAGGTCTAACTTGGTAAGGAGGACCATGACAACAAACACAACAACAACAACAGCAACAACAATAAAAACTTTCTACCTGTCCACTATGTATCAAACTCTAGGCTGGGACTTGGCTCAGGGAACACAGCCTGAGGGCAGAGAGAAGCCTACACTCACTACCTCTGCCTAGATGTCCTCCTGTGAGGTTTCCCACCTTTGACTGGTTTAGTACTGTCTTTAGCACTTCAGTACCTGAAGGCCACTGCTAAAGATTTCTAGAAAGAAAGCCAGTAAGAAGGGATGGTGCCGGGAGCTGAGACTGGGATCCCTGGAGAGAAGGCTTCCTATCTTCTCTTGCCTCCTTCCTCCCTTCCCTCACTCAGGTAGCACACAGGGTCCCCTGATGCCTTAGGCTGTCCTAGATGGCAGATCTCCCCCCAGGTTGCAAACCCAGGGAGAAAAATAGGTCTCGATTTCTCCAGCTCTGGTGCCTGCTTGTCTCTTTTGCTGGCTATGTTCCATAACAGGACAGCTCAGGGATGAAGATGTGGAGCCTCTGACCCCTGGAGAACCATGGGGCTGGGCAAGCCTCTGCCAGTCATACATCCATCTCTGCTTTCAGAGAGTGGGTTATGAGAATCTCCACCTCTGGCTGCCAAGCGTAGGCCTTCAAGGTAATGGTCAGAATGGGAAGACCACCTGCTAGACTGAGGACACACAGGAGGCAGGGAAGAGGTCAGATTCTAAAAGCAAGCCATAAATAGCTCCCCTCTCCCAGAAGAGGGCCCCGAATTCAAGATTGGCGCCTCATACTCAGAATGAGAGCAGAGACTCCCTCCAGGAGAAAACAGGCACTTAGGGGATCTGCTCATTAGCATGAAATGCAAATAGGCCTGGCCTCATTTGCACAACTCAATGCTGGAATTTGGCAAAAGGGCAACCAGGAAGGTGACAGGAGCAGCAGTGGCTCTGCCCTCTTCGATCTATCTTGACAACTGCCTGGAGTGGGAACAGAGAACAGCCCAAACCCATGTGGTGGTGCCAGGAGGCCTCTGGAGGATCTGTGGATGGTGCAGCTTTGGCAGGGAACAGTGCCTGGGAATCAGGGGCTGCAGGAGGTGATCCGGTTCATTCCTTAGCTTTTCCGCAGTGGCTTGTGTGTCCCTGTGTCCACCGGGACCTCGGATGCTGTCGTTCTATCCTGTACACCCTACGCAGATTGTGGAGACGTTTCCCCTGAGTCTAACATCAACGATTTCCCCCTCCCTTCCCCCCTCACGTTCAGGACTCCAGCGGCGCTTGGTTCTCTGGCACTTACAGCCTTTTGGAGGCACCGGCGGTGTGAGAAAGCAGCTAGAACTGACTGAGCGCCTGAACACAGATGAGGCTGGGCAAAAGCCGGGGTCTCCGTTTGCGTGTACACGCCTGGGAAGCACGTAAGCACAAGCACCACTCCCAGTACGTTGACGGAGGAGAGTAAGTCAGTGAAACATTTATCTCTCGGACAGATACTTCCCTTAAGCCATATGGGGATTGAGGGGAGAAACTGAGGCACGTAGTTCAGCTTTGCTGGATGAAGTTGGTAAAGCTCAGCTCTAGGTGTCATTCCCTCCCACAACACTCAAGGCCCACAGCGGCCTTCGCAGGCTATCCTCACTTTGGGGCTGCAGGTGACCCAGGCTCTACCGTCTGGTGCCACTTATACTGGCTACAGTTTTCCCTGCATGAAGCCCCTGAGAGGAATCTCCATCTTTCAAAGATCTCTAGAAGCAGGTGAAGATGCTCAGAGCATCATTGAGAAGGCCTGCGAGTTAGAGTTAAGCTAGTGTCAATATATTAGAAGTGGACCTGGGGGACCTGGACCAGTAAACCTAAGAGGGTGGGGGGAGAACACTCCCAGACCACGCCCACCATTTATCTTTCCAACTTCATTTTCTGCAGACAGTCCCCTTCCGGGCTCAAACACCAGACATTCCACTTTTCTTCCCTTTCCCCAGTCTAGCTCCCAGGTTCAAACACAGAGTGGGTAATTAACCAGGTGGGGAGTCAGGTTTCGCTGGGAGACCCCCGGTAACACTCCTAACTCCTGTGACTCCTGTCTCACTTCTTTTCAAAACAGTCCTGCTTAGAGCTAAGTTCTGGCGTCTGGCTGCTGTCCAATTCGGGGGGTCTTGGACAAAAGCTGTTAGAGACCCGTAGGACTACCCCAGGACCCTATGCCAAACATTCTTGATTTCTCGAGGCTCCCTCCAGGGGAATCCCAGAGACCCCAGAGACCAATAGAAAAGTGGGTTCGGTCTGGGCTGTCTGATTGCGCTCAGCCTTCGGGAGCGAACCCAGGGGCAAGAGGAGGGTAGAAAGGCGGTCCTGGTTTTGGGGTGGGAACAAGATTCCAGCTGTGGTTCTCTCCCCGGGTACCCCCTCCCGCACTGGCACGGCGACCGACCAATGGAAGGGCGGCTCTGGACCGGTGACGCACGGCGATTGGCTGTGAGGTTGGCTGGGGAGAGGCGGGGCCGAGGCTTGAAGTTGGAGTGAGGGATCCAGCTGTGGTGTGCGCCGGGCTCCTCGCCGCCGCTTTCGCTCGCTCGCTCGCTCGCTCAGCGTCTCGGCCGGAGGAGGAGGCAGTGGCGCCGGCGACAGCTACGGCAACGGCAACCACGGCGGCGGCGGCGGCGGCGGCGGCGACATCTCCGCCTCCACCCCCGCCCGGGACGGCCCCCCACGGTCTCCCCGCCCCTCCCGGTCCTCTAACCCGCCGCGGGGCGGAGGAAGGAGCCAGCCCCCCCCCCCTCCAAACCCACCCCCAAAGAGATTACTCCTCCCCTCCCCCCCGCCGCCTCTGGCGCGGAGCCGGGACGATGCTGACCCCTTAGATCCAGCTCCGGCAGCGCCGAGGGAAGAGGGGGCTCCCCTCCCCGGACCCCCGCCCTCCACCGGTTGGCCCTTTCTTCCTCCCACCTCTTGGGGGCTGCTTCGCCGAAGGTAGCGCCGATTCGGGCAACCGGAGCCTGGGCGCGAAGCGAAGAAGCCGGAACAAAGTGAGGGGAAGCCGGCGGGCTAGTCGGGGAGCCCCCGGGAACCCAGGGGAAGCGGGACTCTCGCCAGGCGGGGCTTCCCTGCGACCCGGAGCCCCGCGGGCAGCATGCCCCTGAGGGCAGGGGGAGCTGGGCTGAACTGGCCCTCCTGGGGGCTCAACAAGCTCTCTAGAGCCCCCCACATGCTCCCCCACCGGGGTCCCCCGGTTGCGTGAGGATACTTCCTCTGAGGGGCTCCGCTCGCCCCTCTTCGGACCCCCGGGGCCCCGGCTGGCCAAAGGATGGACGAGGAGGAGGATGGAGCGGGCGCCGAGGAATCGGGGCAGCCCCGGAGCTTCGCGCGTCTCAACGACCTGTCTGGTGCCGGGGGCCAGCAGGGACCGGGGTCGACGGAAAAGGACCCGGGCAGCGCGGACTCCGAGGCGGAGGGGTTGCCGTACCCGGCGTTGGCCCCGGTGGTTTTCTTCTACTTGAGCCAGGACAGCCGCCCGCGGAGCTGGTGTCTCCGCACGGTCTGTAACCCATATCCTTCGGGGCACCGCGATGGGCCGGACTAGGGGGTCCATAGGGGGGCGGGCCGTGTTGCCAGAGGGGACCGAAAGCCAGGTGAGTTGGAGAAGTGAGCCTGTACTGTGACAGTTGAGAGGGGACTGATTAGGAGGGGAGGGGGCGTCCGAGTAGAAGCGGAAACTGGTGGGTACCCCAGACGAGCCCCACCTCCAAATACACACACCTCAGTCTTCCTTGGGCAGGGGTGGGGGGTGGGGGACTTGAAATACAAGCTAGGAAAAGAGAGGCGACCTGACCCTCTGGTACGCAGCTGGATGCTCTACAGATGTGGGCAGAGGAGGGTCGTCATCCTCCAGATGTGGGCAGCTTCAGGAGCCTGGGCTCTCTATTCCGTCAGCCCGCCCGCCGCGGGTTAGCGAGCTGGGTTTGGTTTTCGAGTTTGGGGGCAGGGGTGGAGAGGAAGCTGCGGGGACGGAGGAGGGGAGACCGCAATCTCCTGGGGTTTCCTTATGCCCCCGCCCCAAACTTTGCGGCGGATTCTAGGGTCTAGCCCTCTGACCTGGTCCTTAAGACTGAGGTTTTTACTGACCTAGCGGGAAATGGGGGGGCAGGTCCTGTCCCCCCAACACCCTCCCAATCCGCGGGTTGGAGGCACAACAAGGAGATTTCGGCGGCGGCTGATGTCAGGGGTGCAGAACGAGAACAAGATGTGGCGAAGGGGGAGCTGTCTGCCCCCAGAACTGGACTGGAGCCCCTTTCAGAGAGAGCCCAATGCAGCCAGCGCCCTCCCCACCTCAATTCTTTATCTGATGTCTAGTGCCTAAGGTTAGGTTGGGGAGTTTTGTGCTGGTTTTTTCCCCCCTTGGGCGCGGGAGGGGGGAGAGACTGACAAGAGCTCCGGCAAGTGGGGGATGGGACTAAGCTTGTCCACACTACGCCTCCCTTTCACAAATCAGAGTGTTCCAGCTTATGGTAGACCAGGTATAGGAAACCGCAGTCTGAAAGTGTTGGGCGGGGGGGGGGGGGGGGGGGGGCGGCGGGTTGGGAAGGAAGCACCACGATGTTCACTAAGGAAGACTGAGGTCAGGCACCCCAAGCCTACTCTTCTGGATGGGTTTTGGGAGCACATGCCCCACATTCTAGGCGGATGAATTTTGCTCCCCACCCTCACCTCTGACTAGCCTGGCATGGTCAGGGAACCAACCCCCTAGTCCTCCTAAAACCCGTAGCACAAAGCACTGGTTTGATTGACATCCAGCTCTGGGGTACCGGAAAGGTAGAGGCCGGCTGTACTGCTATCCCAGTAACCCGACAGCCTCTTCTGAGTCTCTTCTTTTAGCCCAGACATTCTCTGGGACTTAGGGTGGGAGACCTCCAGGTTTACCCTGTGGCGGCTGAGAGTCCAAATCGGGCTCTGCTTTGGAGAACAGGGGCAGTGGGAAGCTTGCTGCCGCCCTCTGCAGCGCTGCTGCCTCTAGTGCGCAAAGCAGGATATAAGCTGAGTGCCCCTACCCCCTGCTCTACACCCTGTGAGTCTTTGAGAAGCTCCCCTAACCACCCCTCCCAATCCTTTGCCCCTTCCTTTCTCTCTGAGCTGAAGAAAGGAGAGTAGCAGGCTGTGAGGTCTGTGGTCTCTCTAACTACTATCCTGAATTATGAGCCTCCATCCCAAGGTCCCCTTCTCTGTGGCAGAGATGGAGATAGGAAAGGAAGCCCTCTTCACCCCTAACCTCACTTTGAATGGGGAGCCCCCAGCAGTCCCTGTCTTCTCTTTCTCAGGAGTCCTAGGGGGTGTATGGAAGATCTTGTCTCCTCTCTCTTCACATACCCCCCCAAAAAACAGAGCTTTTGGCAAGCATCTCTGCCCACTTGCCCTAATCTCCAGGTGGAGGATCTGGAGGGAAATGCTTTCCTGGAAGGAGATAAGTAGCCAAGCTTGCAAGAGGGAAGAGAGGTGGGAGTCTAGTGTTCATCTTGAGGTTAGGGGAGCAGGCCCAAACTGGGGAGTTGCGGTTTGGGGTGTGTATACCTATCTCCCTATATCTAGACCAGCTAGAAGAACGTTTTCTTGGTCGAGGGTCTTGCCTGGACTTCTACCCACATTGTGCCCATCCTACCCAAGTCACAAGGGCAAGTGTGCAGCCCCTTAGCCTTCTCCTTTCTCTCTTTCTCATGTCTGCGAGGTGTCCGTTGGCTTCAGGAGTCCATAATGTGGGTCATGAAGACACTGATCTGAGGGACTGGAGGACAGTCTTCCTCTCTCCAATTAACTGAAGCTAATCAGTCTTTTTCTTACCATATTTTTCGTGGCCCCTTCCTCTTGTGGCCTCATTAGGAGGCCAGATTTCCTAGAGTGGAGATCTAGATGCAGGTAGGAAGGGTGTGTGTGTGTGTGTGTGTGTGTGTGTGTGTGTGTGTGTGTGTGTGTGTGGTGTGTGTTAGGGGGAGACAACCAAAGGAAGAAGGGACACAAAAGTATATATGTTCCTGTACTGGTTATTGCACGGGACATGGTCCCAATCATCGCCCAGGCAGGCTACTGCCTCCCAGGTTACAGGGGAATGCTGGCCTTTGCAGTGTGTTTCTTACAGTGTGCGGGCGTGCGTTTCTCCTCCCAGGAAGGAGTTCCTGAGCATTCCCTCTCGGGCTGTTGTGTCACATCTGGAAGTTTGTGTAGGAGTTTCTCCAAGCTCAGAGCCCAGCACAGCTTTTTCTCATTTGGAAATCACAGGCTGGCATTTGGGATGCTGAGAGAGAGAGAAGCGGGGGGGGGGGGGGGGGGGGGGGGAGGAGTGGGAGGGGGGCCAGAGAAGGCGAAGGGAGCCTGCCAGGAGAAGGGGGAGGCCTGAGAGGCAAGAGTCCTAATGGCTTCCAGAAGTGAATGTGAGTGTGGGGCTGTGCGTCACTGTGTGTGTCTGAGTGTGTGCCTCTAGGAGGGAGGAGGCCCTAGGAATTTCTGTAGTTTTCCTTGCCATTGTCCCAGTGCCCCAAGTCTTCCGATTCTTCCCAAGGGAAGAGTCACAATTGGGTCCCCAGAGGAAGTGTGTGTGTGTGTATGTGTGTGTGTGTGTGTGTATGTACACACACATAAGGGGATTGCTTGAATTTCATATGTTCCCTCATCCCATTTCCAAACCCATCCAGAGAGAAGAGCTGGGGCAGAGAATAGAGTGGAACTGGGGAAGCGGGTGGCAGAGGATCTTTGGCAATCTGTCCCAGATCCTTCTATCTTCTGGGTCATATTGACTCCTTGCACGCACTCTGTTCCACTGCTGGGGGACTCCCCATCACCCCTAGTGCCAGTTGGAGCCATTCCTGGGATTACCCCTCCACTCTGCCCCCCTTCTGTTGCTCCCGCCCCAGCTCTCACCCCGCCCTGCTTGCCTTAGCCGGGATGGCGACAGACATACTGCTCACACACGCAGACATGCGTGCGCGCACTCGTGTGCGTGGGTACACACACACACACACACACACACACACACACACACACACACGAGTCACAGACCTTTGAATCAGCTTTCTGGCCTATTTCCCCTCCCAAAGATTCCAGTGGCCCTCTCTCTCATGTGTCTCCTGTCTCCTGTCTCTGGGTGGGGCTGGCTGCCTTTCAGGCAGGCTTCAGTTTTCAGTTTAGTTGGAAACCTCTCTCCCCACACACCCACACACGGGAGCAGGGGGTGCATAGGGAAACAGGGTAGTTAGCAGGAGGGGGCCTCTGTTGGGGATTCCCTTTTTCTGGAGAAAAAAAAATAAGCACAGGCCATCAGGCTGCACCCTGGAACCTTCTTATACCCCAGGGAGCATTGGATCTCATAGACTACCAGCCTTTTTGTGTGATGGGTGAGGCAAGGTCCTCCCCCCCCCACCCCCCAACTCTTACTAGAAGGCCAGAATTCCTGGGTCCAGGCCAATTTCTTCCTCAGTGTTCCTTAGTCTCACATTTCCAGACTTCTGGGAGGGAGAGAGGCAGCTAGAAGGCCTGCTTGCTGTCTGAGTTCACACTCTGGGCCCAGGGCCTTAGATCTATGGTTGCCAGTGTAGGCAAAAGCTCTGTCTAGATTAAAAAAACAAAAAGCCTATGGAGAAGACTCATTTGTGGATATAACATGCTCTATTTCCCTCCCCCAGGAAGGCGGGGAGGGGTGTGTGTGGGGGAATAGTAGAGAGGTCCTCTTCTGCCATTCTCTTCTTCTCTGCTTTTGATGGTGGGTTGTGGGGTGGAGAAAGATCCTCCTCTCTCCTGCTCCCACCCTTTGGGATCCACTCCAGCCCGGACAGTCACCATAGCAACAGTAGACATGTGACCGCACAGGTCTCTCATAGTCACTATGGCAACCAGTGTCCCCCGTTCCCTTGGTTACCATGGGGATCTGTCACATGGTTCCCCCCCCCAACCTGATAACCTGTGGGTCTCCCTGCTTCTCTTTCCTTGCATGAGGACAAGAGAGCAGTCTGGGCAAGGGATGTGTAGTGGGGGGGGGGGGTCTGTCTCTTTAATTACCATGGCAACAAATCCACACCACCTGGTGACACATTCTCCAGTTGTCATGGCAACTGAAGAACATCACACAGTGACATACTGCCATGTTCCCAAGGAAACAAGCCCCACCCTGAGGAGGGTGAAAGTCCCCCCCCTTTAGATATTCTGCTATTCAGATAGTTTTAGGTTTGCCAGTCCCTTTATACTTATCTACAGTGTCAATGGGGAAGCTCTAGCGCAGAGGATATTGTATATACTTGGGTGCAGACTGGATTGCCGAGGGATCTGGAGAAGGGACTTTTGGTTCAGAGCCTGATATGGGGTTGTCTGGGGTCCCAGTTCTCCGTGAGGTCAATTCCGTTCCTCCTTACATCACGGCTAAGGAAAAGCAGCAGGAAAACATGAATGGAGAGGCACATCTGGCTTCTAGATAGGCAGATGACAGATAGATGTATTAATGCATTCACTCATTCTTCCTGATCAGTTACTACATGTTACACTGGGCTCTGTAGTGTGAGTGTTGTTAAGGATGTAGCAGAGTCCCCTTGTCTGCTAGGATCCCATAGCCAGCAAGAGAGAAGAGCCGAACACATGGGTGACTTAACTCGGAAGAGTCACTGTCATTGGATATCCAAAAAGATATCCTGGAGCCCTTCTCCCCCACCAGCGTTCTCAAGGGCTCCTCCTAGACCCTGCTTCTCCTGCAGGGAGGAGTGGGTCAGCTTGGAGAAAACAGACCAGTTATTAAAGGTAATTGAGTCCTTTCCTTTCCAAGTGGTGGCTTCCTCCCTGTCCTCCCCCCACCTTTTCCAACGTGACCCCTGGCTGACCCCCATTCTGGAGAGAGATCTGTGGGCTACATTCAGGAAAACAGCCACATAGAAACACATTCATTTCCCCCTCTCACCTACTTGCCCGATTCAAAGCAAGGATTTGATTTTTCACCCTCGCTCTTTTAAGGGACAGATGTTAGGAAAATGGAAAGGTCTTAGGACTTCTAAGGTGTTGGGCACAAGTGGTGACACAGATGTGCATCCAAGAGAAAAGAGCCTGACTAGCAGGAATGGCGAGAGCTTCAAGGTAGCTGAGAGAGAGGTCAGGGTTGGAGATTCAGCACAGAGGTGGGGTACTGTGGGGGCCAGCTGGGAGGATGAGTTTTGGATCTCTGAACCAATCGGTTCTTCAGGCCTTCTCATTCCAGAAGCAAGGCTAAGACAGGAAGAGTCATTTTCAGGGCCTGAGTGGACTGGCAGCAGGCAGCCACGACCCTCTCTTCTTTCTTTTCTAAACTCTGCTTGTCTCTGGTTTCTTTACTCTTCCTGCCTCGTATTTTTCCATGAGGAAATTAGGCTGTCTGGTTGTATATCTATGGGGGCCAGGGCCTGGAACATTCTTTATCTGGAGGTCATCTTGTATATCCTAATGCCAGTGGGCTGAAGGTAAACCACCCGACAGAACTCATCATGCATAAAGTCTCATGATTTAGGAAGAATTCCCTCTGTTCCTAGCTGCTGGGTCAGAAGGTACAAGAGAGAGAGAGATGGCGGCAGCCTGGCTTCACAGTGTAAGGCTACTGTGCACTCTATACGGCTGACGATTGTGTCGAGCGCTGGGCCTGGCATAGACTGTAGTAGTCTTGATCCAAAAACGATGGATGTGACTAAAGGCTGAAGACTTTGAGAAGTCAGGGATCTGGTGATTGGAGAGAGAGCCCGGGGCTCCTGTGAAGTGCTGGGGGTGGGGTGGAGGGTGGGGCTGGGGGCTGCAGATGTGAGCTTTCTTTTCAGGTACCAGGAGGGTGATCATGAGTGTCCCCCCCCCCCCCCCCCCCGCTTGCCTCACCTGCCTGAGACGTTGTGCCGCAGGGAAGAGAGCAGAGTAGACAGAGAGCTTGGAAGCCTCCCGTCTCATCCTGGCTTCTTGAGCAAATTTGGCACATGACTTGGCTTCAGCTCTCTGGGTCTTGATGTCCTTGGGGTGTGGGGGGGATGAAATGATCCACCCTGTAAGGCTCCGTGGGGCTGTTGTGAGCAGCAGTCGTGGCACTGTGTGAAAGTGCGTGGTAAACTGTAAGCCGGGCTTAATCCGACTGTAGGTTTGTGTAACACATTCGTATACATTATCTCACTTGTTTCTCACATCTACCCAGTGAGGTGGGGAGAGGAGGGCCAGATTCACAGCAAGCTCCTGGAGCCTGGTATTTCCACAGACCTGAATCGATTCTATTCCCTACATGGCTTGGGCAAATAGTCAGGGTATTTATGGCTTTCTCCACCTTACAAATGAGGAGAACGGGGCGCAGAGAGAGAAAATGACCATGGTAGGCCTAGACCCACCCATTTCACTTGTGTTCCCAAAGGCGTCGGGGCGGTAATTGACAGGTAGCAAGTGTCAGGTACGGCATGGGAGGCAGGTCAGCACAAGCTCTGGATTGCTGTTTCCTTGACACCTGATACCTGGTTCGAGCGCATCAGCATGTTGGTCATTCTTCTCAACTGTGTGACTCTGGGTATGTTCAGGCCTTGTGAGGACATTGCCTGTGACTCCCAGCGCTGCCGGATCTTGCAGGTGAGCAGCGTGTGCGTATGTGTGTGTGTGTTAGAGGAAGGAGTGAGTGGCTCTCTCGGAACCCAATGCCCTGATCTGTTTTACCAAAAGCCCTGATCCAGCTGGTGGGCTCTGGGTGCGTTGCTGTGTCCTCCTTTCTCTTCAGTTTCAGCAGTCCCCTCCTTCCCACTTTAGGCCTTTGATGACTTCATCTTTGCCTTCTTTGCCGTGGAAATGGTGGTGAAGATGGTGGCCTTGGGCATCTTTGGGAAGAAATGTTACCTGGGAGACACTTGGAACCGGCTGGACTTTTTCATCGTCATTGCAGGGTGAGAGCTTGGGTTTGGGTGGGAGAGCAGTGGGCAGATCTCCTGCCTTTCTGGCTGTCCCACTCAGCCAAGGCCACCTGCTTGCAGTGCTCTGGCCTGTCCTCTGAATCCCACAGTCTTCCTTCTTTGCGTCTGAGGAGACTGTCATTGCTTTGGGGTGTCCCTGGACCCGACACAGAGAGCTGATCTTCAGCCTCCCTTGGTGGAGGAGAGGGGAGAGTCCTAGGTCATCCTGCCGTCTCCCAGCAGGGTTCTTCACTGGCCTCTTTCACATGGAGTTGGCCTCAAACTCAAAGGGCCTCCTTCCTGGCCCCTCCCCACAGGATGCTGGAGTATTCGCTGGACCTGCAGAACGTCAGCTTCTCTGCAGTCAGGACAGTCCGTGTGCTGCGACCGCTCAGGGCCATTAACCGGGTGCCCAGTGAGTGACCCCTTAGCCCTCACCCCTGGACAGAGAGCCCTCAGAGGAAATGTGGCACATGCATCATGACCCGGACCGTTTGAAGCTGAGACAGAGAAGGGCTCAGTAGGGACCCAGTCAGAGCCCCCAAGCCTGGTGCTATCTCTGGGAAAGCTACTTGGGAAAACCTCCATCCCACTCCGTTCAGCTAGGCTTTGGACAAGAATCTTAGAAACATTTCAGATGACCCCTTTCCAGGGGGATTAAAGGTGGGTGGGGTCCAGTGGGGAGACTACCAGACTAGCAGGAGGGGACACAAAGTGCCAGTGGTTTTTTGGGGGTTTTCGTTGGTGCACTAAATACGACTTCTCTCAAGACAAGGCCGCTGCACGCCTTACCCTCCGGCAGTGGTTGCAAGCAAACACACACACACACACACACACACACACACACACACACACACACACCCTCCAACTCTTGCAGTGACTGCCGGGACCATTATCTAAATTAAACCGCATTGGTTTCTGGAGCCAGCAAAGGTTTGGCAGCTCCAGCTCCCTTGATGTTCCGCCCTTCCCCCCTTTGCAGGCCCCCTTAGCAAATCCTCAACCTACACATGCTGCAGATGGTCCCCACTGGGGCCTCAGGAGGGGGCACTGTGCCTGACTTTATGCCTGATGCTGCAGTAGCCTCCTGTGTGCGTGTGTGTGTCTGCATCTTTGTGTGCATGCATGTATGTGTGGTCTGTGTGTGTCTGTGTGTGTGTGTGTGTGTGTATGTGTGGTCTGTGTGTGTGTCTGCATCTGTGTGTGTGTGTGTGTGTGTGTGTGTGATGCAGTTATCTCTGGGAGGGCAGAGCTGCTGAGCGAGTCTGGGGTCTGCGTGGTGCTTGGATGGTGCTTGGTGCTAACTGAAAATCTAGAAGAGGGGTGTGGCTGGCCTCCTCCCCCAGGTGACAGCTACTAGATTGATAGACCTCAGACTAACTCCTGCTGTAATTCCCTTAATGCAAGCCCTGAGGAATTGATCTCAGTTGGAGTTCCGAGGAGCTGAAGGGGGATGGGAAGAGCTGAGGGGGGGAGACAAGGACTGGCTGACTGGTCAGGGTCAGGTGGCTGTAGATACCAGGGAGGTTCATCAGTAGCTGTGTTCCTGTTGTTTAGAACCTTTGCCCTAGAGGGAGCAAGGGCCACACAATGCACTTTGGGGGTCAAGTGGGCCAATAGAGATCCATCAATTTGACAGGGGCTTAGGAAGTCTGGGTCTCCTGGAAGGCTAGTTCAAGTTTTTGGGCTACTGAGTCCTAGACCTGGAATAAGGAAGAATGGATCCCTAACAAGGGCTTTTATTTGAGGGGAGGGGGGGTAGTGGCCTTGCCCCTGGAGGGAGCATTAATGGCTGTACTCCCCAAAAGACAGAGTTATGTCTCCTCAGACCCTGATTTCAATATCCGGGCGCAGCAGGAAACACAGGGACCAGGGCTGGGGTATAGGAGTGAGCTTAGAAACGTGGTCATCTTGGCTGCCTTCTAGCTTTGCCCCCAGGTCCATCTTAGTTTGCCAGTGGGCCCCTGGGGCCATCATTTAGGAAGGTCACGTGACTGTGTCTGGTGAGAGAAGGAGGTGGGAGAAGTGTGTGTGTGTGTGCGTGTGTGCCTATGCCTTGGGGAGCAGGATTTGGAAGCATGAAAGCCTAAATTTAAGCCCTGGCGCCTACATTTAGCAGCTCTCATCCTGAACAAACTCGCGTCACTCCTGTGAGCCTCAGACTTCTCATCTGTAAATTGGGGGTGATATCATCAGCCCCACGGTGATGCTGGGAGAGTGAGTGAGGTGGGACTCAGAACTTGAGAGGCCTTTGGAAAGCACAGTGCTCTGGCTAGGTGGTGGCATCATACAACAGTTAATATGGGTGGACCGAGGAGGCTTCGAGGGCTGCCTGGGAGAGTTAGGTGTATCTGCCAGTTTCCTCTCCAGCTTAAACTGGGCCTTCTCAGCATCCTCAATGGGCCCCCTTGGGGAGGACTGCCAGGCATGTGTCACTCAGCCTAGCTGGGTGAGACTGGAAGCCTCAGCACATCCCTTCTGCCCCCACAGGCATGCGTATCCTTGTCACGTTGCTGCTGGACACCTTGCCTATGTTGGGCAATGTCCTGCTGCTCTGTTTCTTCGTCTTTTTCATCTTCGGGATCGTCGGCGTCCAGCTGTGGGCAGGGCTTCTTCGAAACCGATGCTTCCTCCCTGAGAATTTCAGCCTGTGAGTGGTGGAGCCGGTGGGTGATGGGCTAGGGAGCTGTGGACCTCTCTTAGTGCCTGGCTTCCTGATGCCACTGATATATACCTGTTCTCCATATCTGGCATGCATTTGGCTCTCAAACCTAGCACCACATGGGAATAACTCAGGGCATTTTTAAAGCCCCGATGCCCAGGGACCCTCTTCCAGAGATTCCCATTGCATCTACTTGGGCTTCAACTTGGATCTAGGCATTTTAAAAGCCTCCTCCCCCCTCCCTCGCCCTCCCCCACCCCCACCCCACCTAGAATCCAAGCACGGTGGTGCCCATATTTACTCTCAGAACTCTGGAGACAGAGTTGGATAGCTCTCTGACTTACAGGCTGCCTTTGACTACATAGTGAGTTCCAGGTCAGCTGTAGATCCATAGTGAGACCTTGCCTCAAAAGGAAGGGAAGGAGGGACGCAGGGAGGGAGGGAGGTTCCTTGAGGCCTAGGGATATAACTTAGTTGGTAGAGTGCTTACATAGCTACTACTACTATTACTAACACACACACACACACACACACACACACACACACACACACACACGGCCCTGAGTTTGATCCTCAGCATCCCATAAACTGGGTGCTGTGGTGAACACCTGTGACCCCAGCACTCAGGAGGCAGAGACAGGAGGATCAGCAATTCACAATAATTTGGCCAAGTGGAGTTCGAGGCCAGCCTGGAATGCATGAGACAAAGGAAGATGGGGGCAGATGGAGAAATAAAACCCCTCCTGTGATTTTGACTTGCAACAATGTTGGGGAAACCACGTCTCTAGAATTGTGGACCTCTCTGGGCTTTGGAGTTTCTGAGCAAGCCCCTCATATCCCTCTAGTGCGTGCCCATTCCTACCCACATACCTCTGTTCTGCCCAATCCCCTCTCCCACATTAGGTCTGGCCTACCCTCTGCGCGTCTCTGTCTCAGTGCACTTACACGGCCTTTTTTCCTTGGCTTCTCAGTGGAGAATCCTACTCCCCAGCCTTATCTCTGTCTCGCCCTCACCCTGCAGCCCTCTGAGCGTGGACCTGGAGCCTTACTACCAGACGGAGAATGAGGATGAGAGTCCCTTCATCTGCTCGCAGCCGCGGGAGAATGGCATGCGGTCCTGTAGGAGCGTGCCCACGCTGCGTGGGGAAGGTGGTGGAGGCCCTCCCTGTGGTCTGGACTACGAGGCCTATAACAGTTCCAGCAATACCACCTGTGTCAACTGGAACCAATACTATACCAACTGCTCTGCAGGCGAGCACAACCCCTTCAAAGGCGCCATCAACTTTGACAACATTGGCTATGCCTGGATCGCCATCTTCCAGGTGGGGCCACGTGGGCCCTGGGATGTCGCCCAGAACAGTCCTCAGGACAACGTACAACCTGGGAGTGCTCATCCTTGGGGTTAGGGTGATGGCTAGAGCCTTGGTGGAACAGACTGAAGGAGGCTTTAGTGGTCCCAGCCAGAATCAGCTCTCTCTCTCTCTCTCTCTCTCTCTCTCTCTCTCTCTCTCTCTCCTCCCCTCCTCTCCTCTCCTCTCCTCTCTCATCTCTCTCTCCTCTCCTCTGCTCCTCCCTCTCTCCTCTCTCTCTCTCTCTCTCTCTCTCTCTCTCTCTCTCTCTCTCTCTCTCTCTCTCTCTCTCTCTCTCTTTCTCTCTCTCCTCCTCAGGTCATCACACTGGAGGGCTGGGTCGACATCATGTACTTTGTGATGGATGCTCATTCCTTCTACAACTTCATCTACTTCATTCTCCTCATCATCGTGAGTGTCTCCTCCAGCCCTCGTGGGAATGGGAGACCATGGGGACACACACAGTGAATAGAGGGGAGTCTCATAGGGGTGACGGCATCTGCCATGCCGTGGGAAGGATACCAGGTGAGTTAGGAAGAAATCCAAGATGAAGGCCACCTGCTACTGTCAGGGCCTTCTGCAAGCCATCCTCTTTGAGGCCCTATAAAGCGGAGGGTTCTCAAGCTATTGTCACCTTCCTTAGGGGTGCTCGGAAATGGCCGAGTGTGCTTCTGACTTCATGAGCCTCTAGGGGAGCACTGCCGGGGTTCTGTTGGAAAAGAGAAAGACGCTAAACGTCCTGAAACGTTTACAAGCAAAGAACCATGCACCCCAAATTCCAACCAGTATTAAGAAATACCGTGAGATCTCTTATGCCTTCCAGCTCTGAAATTCCAAGGCTTTATGAAGGCAGAAGACAGGCCAAAGCGGCATCATTTAATCATTTTAATCACTACCAGTCACTGTTGATGCTTTCATGGCTACTCCTTACAGCTGATATTTATTGAGCACTTACTGTATGCCAGCCACTGCTCCCTGCACTTCCTGAGGGCTGGGCGTCTCATCCTTACCGTGATCTCGTTGCCACCTTTGTTTTTCAAGCAAGGGGGAAAACCACTTCCCTTCATTTATCTGCCCCCCCCCCCCCCCCCCGGCCACATGCCTTGTCTAGGCGGTGGCAGGCTGTCAATGCTGACACGGCCGTTCTCCTTTATACGCTCCTGCGAGGTGACTGCTTCGGGGATGCTTGGTGGCCTCTGGCTTCTAAGTGAGAACTCAGTGCTCTAGAGGCTTGGCCACTGGTCCAAGATTATAGGAAGTAAGGGCTAAGGCTGGGTTGTCAGCTCCAGGTTACCAACTCCAAATTTAGCCCTTTCCGTTTTTCTCCTTGTCACCAATGAGGCCAATTGCAGAGCCAGGTGGAGGGTCAGATACCGAAAGAATGCAATTAAGAGTGAGATTAAGATCTTTCAGGCCCCGGGACAAGCTTCCGAGAGGTGAGAACAGAATGTGGCTACTCCCAGGAAGAGAGACAGCGTGTAGCCTCTGAGAAAGGGCTAGGCTTCCGTAACTTCTTGCCCTGGTGGGAAAGAATGACCAGACTTGGGACAAAGCTTGGCTGGGCACCTGTACCATCCCTGACTTTTACCACAAGAGTGAGGCAGGTACTTCCAGCAAGCGGCTCAGTCTGATAGATTGTTGCTGTCCTCAGGCTTGCTTGGGTGGGGGAAGGGTAGACGGGGACATCAGGGGCCTAGTTTCCACCCTCCCACACACCTCCTGAAAATTCTTCCCAAACACTTCTCTGGAATCACACTAGTGAGGCTAATTATCATAATTACTAGGACGTGAGCCTAAAGTGGGGGAGGGAGAGCGGGCTTTGTCATGGCAAATATTTATTTCTATCATTCAGGCTTGTTGTCTAAACAGTTGGTTGCCCAGGGTCCTGGGGAAATTGACACATGGAGACGGGAACTGAGAAGGGGTGATGGGCAAGTCAGAATGGTGGTTTTGTTAGTCTGTAGAGTCCCCCCCCCCCCCTTTTAGGTGGGGATATTGATGTCCGATGGTTTAAGAGTCTCACCCAAGGTCACAAAGCAGGAATCAAAACAAATGGGAGAATTATAAGTAAATCTCAAAGGGTTAATCCAAGTGGAAGGTCCTGTGTCCCCAGTATCGCATTCTCTCCTAATAGAAACTGGGGAGGTGCCTTAGAGTCTCCATACAAATACCTTCAAAGGCAGGGAACTGCAACGTATGCAGCGACACCCTGAACTTCCACTGGGCTCTGTTTCAGTCTTATCCAACTTGGCCTGCATTAGCTGAGTAATCTCAGGCAACTTTCTTGTCCTCTCTGATCTCCAGCTTCTCCACTGTTCAGACGGAAGATGCCAGAATGTCTGCTCCCAATATTATCATGACAATAAAAACAGGATAAGGCCTAGCTTGTCGTAAACCCCATGCCTGGCCCACAGGGGCTCCATTGATTGTGGCAGCTGGCGCTGAGATTCGCTTTTCTTCAGGACATCTCTTTTTTCTGTCCCCACCCCTGCAGGTGGGCTCCTTCTTCATGATCAACCTGTGCCTGGTGGTGATTGCCACGCAGTTCTCCGAGACCAAGCAGCGGGAAAGCCAGCTGATGCGGGAGCAGCGTGTACGATTCCTGTCCAATGCTAGCACCCTGGCCAGCTTCTCCGAGCCAGGCAGCTGCTATGAGGAGCTGCTCAAGTACCTGGTGTACATCCTCCGCAAAGCAGCCCGCAGGCTGGCCCAGGTCTCTAGGGCTGTAGGTGTGCGGGCTGGGTTGCTCAGCAGCCCAGTGGCCCCTGGTGGGCAGGAGCCCCAGCCCAGTGGCAGCTGCTCTCGCTCACACCGTCGTCTGTCTGTCCACCACCTGGTGCACCACCATCACCATCATCATCACCACTACCACCTGGGTAATGGGACGCTCAGAGTTCCCCGGGCCAGCCCAGAGGTCCAGGACAGGGATGCCAATGGGTCTCGCCGGCTCATGCTGCCACCGCCCTCTACACCCACTCCCTCTGGGGGCCCTCCGAGGGGTGCGGAGTCTGTACACAGCTTCTACCATGCCGACTGCCACTTGGAGCCAGTCCGTTGCCAGGCGCCCCCTCCCAGGTCCCCATCGGAGGCATCTGGCAGGACTGTGGGTAGTGGGAAGGTATACCCCACTGTGCATACCAGCCCTCCACCAGAGATGCTGAAGGATAAGGCACTAGTGGAGGTGGCCCCCAGCCCTGGGCCCCCCACCCTCACCAGCCTCAACATCCCACCTGGGCCCTTCAACTCCATGCACAAGCTACTGGAGACACAGAGTACGGGTGAGAGTGTGGGTGGGTGTGCTGGGACCCCACAGTTGGAGCCCGGGTGGTAATTTAGAAGATTAAGGGTTTAGAGTCTGAGGCCCCAGGGCCCAGTTTCCAGCTCCTCGTGTTGCCTCTTGTAGCCCTGGTACCTTCAACCAGTTCCATTACTTCTTTTGAGCCCTAATTGTCTCATCTGTTCAAATGGGAATTATGATTGTTGTACATATTACTACAACGTAGGAATAATGAGAGCTGCCACACATGGGTACCTACCATGGGCTGCACTCTATGCCTTTGGCCATAACACCTAACTGCCGCTGCCCGATGGAGTGCCTGTCACATGCTTTGCAGGCAAGATCGGCTTGAGCCCTCTGGACAGGTTGGTAATAAGCTTACATGCACCCTTGCTGTATGCGTAAGGAAAAGGGGTGGCTAGGAGTATTGGTGAGTGTGACCCTCAAGATCATGTGACCCTGCAGCCCAGTCTGTGTCCTTTGTCCCAGAGGCTCAGCAGGGAGGGAGGGGACGACAAAAATGGTGTGTGACTGTGGCAGTCTGCTGCCTCACAAGGTGACTGTTGTAAACAGAGAGACCCAGAGAAGGAGCAGCTACTGCTGAAATCCGGCCTCCCTGTGAGTGGGACATCGGGCAGGTTACCTATGCAGACACAGCCTGGGGCCTGTGTTTCAGTGAGAATGTTGTGACAGAAAGCAATGGGATAAGTGAGATGTCCCCTGGGACAAGAAAGTGTCACCACAGAACACAAAGTGAAAGGTTTTTATGCTAGCCCTCCCACTGGTCCTGCATCAGTCACATCTCACCTACCGTCTTCCACTTCCCACTGGATAGTAGATAGGATTGAGGGCATCGCTACTGTGGGAGCTTCCTGCTGTCCTGTGGTACACAGATGCATTCCGGAGGGGCACATGTCATCTTGTGTCTTCTACAGGTCAGGCCTTGAGCCGAGGACTTCCTCACGCTTGCTTTACCTGGGTGCCCTCTGAGGTGTCACTCATATCTCATATTTTCTGACCCAAACAGGATTTAGATGGACAGGGATTCCTTGGAGGCACGTCCCTGTGTGTATTCAGAACATACCTGGTATACACAGATATGCATGAAGGAAGGGGGAGTTCCTTGTGTGTGTATATGAGGGTGCAAGTGTCTGATTTACATGCATTTGGGTATAGCGCCCCTTCCTGGTGTGCGCACACATGTGCGTGGGTCTGGTATATAAACATGGGATGGCATGAATGTTTTTGGGCACACTGTTTGGTGTGCATGCGTATTGTGGTATATAACTAGCGTGTGCTCACTATACATGCGCACAGTATGTATGCATGTGTGTCTGGTCTGTGTGGTGAGAAATGTACGTGTGTGGGTGGATCCCAAAGATCCCCCTGGGAAATGCTACTCAGGATCGTGTGGGTGCAGGCCTACACTGCAGGGAAAGGAGATGCTGTAGATTCCTGGTAGAGAGCTCATAAGACATAGGGGCTCTACAGGACCACAGGGGACATGGTGGCTACCTTTCTGCCTCAATCCTAGGATCCTCAGAAGTGACCATCAATTGGGTGCTATCAACACTGGCATCTTTCACTATTCAGGAGCACCCCCATTCACGAAGTGCCTAGCACACCCATCACTGGAACCCCAGCCTCCCTCCTCCTCCAGTCTATTCCTTCTGGGGCTGGGGAGCTCCCTGTGAGCACCTTGAGCCTCTAATACCTACTCTTTTGTTCCAGGAGCCTGCCATAGCTCCTGCAAAATTTCTAGCCCTTGCTCCAAGGCAGACAGTGGAGCCTGCGGGCCAGACAATTGCCCCTACTGTGCCCGGACGGGAGCAGGCGAGCCAGAGTCTGCTGACCATGAGATGCCCGACTCAGACAGCGAGGCTGTGTATGAGTTCACACAGGACGCTCAGCACACTGACCTCCGGGACCCCCACAGCCGGCGGCAGCGGCGAAGGCAGCGGCGGCGGAGTCTGGGCCCAGACACAGAGCCTAGCCCTGTGCTGGCCTTCTGGAGGCTGATCTGTGACACATTCCGGAAGATCGTAGATAGCAAATACTTTGGCCGGGGAATCATGATCGCTATTCTGGTCAATACACTCAGCATGGGCATCGAGTACCATGAGCAGGTAGGGATGGGGCCCCAGCTGGCTCCAGACAATTGCTGCTTCCATAGCGCTGTCTGTTCCTCTTTGTGTTGGAGTGGCTGGGAGAAGGGGACAGAGAGATGAAGTGATGGGTGGGGTCTCTGGAGGGTGAACATGATCGATGCTGTATGCTTTCTGAACACAGAGGGGTTGCCCAGGCAGGCGGCGCAGGTATGTTCTGTCTGTGAAGGCTTCTCAGAAATGGGAGGCTTTGTGTGCACACGTGGCATGAGCGCTTGTGGCAACAAGCTACCAGAAGAGACTTGGATCTTTGGGCAAGGCAGGCTGGTAGGTAGAGGGAGATTAGCAAGCAGGAGGATCATGCAGGTAGACAGGAGGAGGGATTTGGTGGTGTTGAGTGGCTGTGCCTGGGAGAATATCAGGGTGCAACAGCAAGGCAGTTTTGGCTTGGCTTCTCAGGACAGAGCATTGCTGCGAACCAGGGTGGCTCTGGGTAGGTAAGAGTGCCTGCTAATGGCCAGGCAGCTTGAAATCAGTGAGCTTGTGGAGCGGCTCCAAGGAGCAGGGTGTTTAGTCAGAAGAGGAGGCTCAGCAGGGACGGTGAGCTGTCTTCAAATATTTGGAGGACTGTCATGTGGAAGAGAGAAGCTTGTTCTGTGGGTCGACAGGATCTGGGCTGAGGAGAGGAAGCTACTTCCAAGCTGTGCAGGTGGAATGTGTGGCCATGTTTGTTTTTGGGGGGGGGGGGTGGGGGGAGGGCAGGGGGAAACTCCACTGGCTTGCACACAGATGCTGGGCTGTCTGTCTGAAGAGACTAGCCAGTGGTACTGTGTGGAGGTCCTTCAATGCTTTTGTCTCTTATGCTGTTCATCTGGGAGCGAGTGCTTGCCACCCTGAGGTAGCAGGGAAGGAATTGGCGACCAGACCCTCACTTTTCCTTGTTTGGAACTGAGCATATGCACTTCTCACTCCAGATCCTCCATGCTGAGATAGAGGCACTGAGAGCTTGTGACAGTTGGGCAGGATAGAGGAGAGGTGTCTCAACCAATAGGGGTTGAGCCAGGGTGTGTAAATCCAGCAACATGTTCACTTTTCAGAGGGTTCTGAGCCCCTACACCTTCACCTCACTGACCTCTGCCCTGGAAATGTCATGAGCATTTGGTTCTTGCTTGAACTGCCCTGTCTGGCCAGGCGCTACCCTCATTTATCACACCCCATTGGTTCCATTCTCTCTTGCTTGAATAACCCGGTATGGAGTAGCTATGCTACATAATGTTCTTCCCCTGTGTCAGCGAGGGGTGTGTGTGTGTGTGTGTGTGTGTGTGTGTGTGTAACCACACACCGGCTGCAGTGCCAGCGGGTGGGCACGCATGGCACTGGGTGGGTGTGTTGTGTCTGGGCTGCGTGGGGCGTGGGCATGTATGCACATGCCGGCTCTGCCAGCCTTCCTGCAGAGAGGTGCTCTACTCTGCCAGGTGGCTGGGGGAGGGTGGGGACAGCATTTTTCTCCTCCTGTGACCCAAGAGATGGCAACCCCTAACCCTTTCCCACCTTGCATCTCCTAGCCTGAGCTGTCACCTCCTCTGGTTCACTCAGTCCCTCTCTCCCAAGGGAGCATATTTTTTGGTGCCCTTTCCTCCCCCCACCCCAGGTGGGGGTTGCATCCAGCAGTCCCTGCCCGCCCCGGCCAGATGCTGCTGGTGGAGGCTTTGATTGCACTGGGAAGAAGCTGAGTCAGACAGGCTGAAGGCAGATGAAACTGCAGCTAGAGAGCTTTCAGTTAGATGTCAAGAAGGATGCCCCCTTTGCAAAGGAAAGAAAAGCCATTACTTGAAGTGCTTCCAGCATCTCCTTACCCACGTCCCTGAGGAAAGAGGAGACAACCCCAGCTCCCCCTTAGCCCTCAGTAATAGGAAACCCTCATTCTGAGCTGGCAGCATTTTCTGTAGGGATAAGTTTGTCCTAGGACCTAGTTGCTGAAGGCCCCAAGGGGGTGAGTGGGTGTCCCCAGACACTGGACAGGTTGCCGCCTGGCAAACATAGAGGGTGGAGAGGGTGTCATAAAACTGCAGAAGCTGCCATGGTCCTGTGCTTGCAGGCACTGTGGCGTGAATGTGCCACCATCTGGGCCATGAGTAGGCTGAAGGGGGTTTTGGAAGGAGAGTGAGAAAGTGCACAGGGCTGAGAGACAGAGATGTGGAAGGACTTGGAGGGGAGATAGGAATGGGGCAGATGCACAGGGGACCCAGGGGAAGGGGACAGAGATATGGGAGGAGAGACAGACAGACAGAGAGGACACTGAAGACAGAGACAGAGGTCCAGATTCAAAGGAGGACAAGGAGGGGAGCGTGGGCCTCAGATGGAGCTGACTGCAGGGGAAGTGGAGCTGATTGGTAGGAAGGCTCCGCAGATGCCACTGCAGTGGCTCTTGGGTCCCAGGCTCCTGCTTTCCCCCATGAGGCTCCTAATAAAGCCATTGCATCCGTCAATTCTGGTATTGATCAGCTTGGGGAGCCCTGGAGAAGGTGTTGCTGTGAGTGCCATCCCAGGCCTCTGCCCCTCCCCAGGCTGCCTTCTCCCATGGCCATCTGCTTTGCTTATTGTTCAGATTCGTTGCTGGAGACAGTGCCTGTCTTCCCCACCTGCCTCTTAATGAGGGAACTTCATTTTGCTATGTCACCAGACCTTCAAGGCCGGGACCATGCTCATCTCACCACTCTCTGCTGATTCCCCTACCCCGTAACTACTAGCTAACAGTCTTGGTGTGACCAGGAAGATTAGTGAGAGGGAGAAGCACACAGGACCACTGAGGAAGCCCTGAGCAAGAAAAGTGACATCGTGACTTTAGGATGAGAAAAGGCTTGTGGCCCACCACCAGAGGGGAATGCAAGGCGTCCAGAAAGCTGAATTACCCACCCACCCACCCATCTGTCCATCCACCCATCCACCCACACACCCACCCATCTGCCCACCCACCCATGCACCCACCCATCCACCCATCCACCAACCCACCTATCCATCCACCCATCTACCCATCCACCCACCCACCCATCCATCCATCTAGCCACCCATCCATCCACCCACCCGTCCTTCCACTCCACACTCATATCCTACATGTCAGAGTTGGGTTTATGCAGTGGTGCTGATAAATGTGTAACAAGCAGCCCTTGACAAAACAAAATAAGCCAGGCCTAATGGTGCTGGTAATTCCAGCTACTCAAGAGGCTAAAGCAGGAAGATTGAAAGTTCAAGGCCAGCCTGGACATTTACTGATATTCTTCATCACAAAAACCAGGTCACATGACTAGGCATTTACTTATTTTATTCTATGTAAGTGTGTGTGGTTGAGTGGATGTTTGTGCATCATGTATGTTCAAGAGCTCACATAGAGGTCAGAAGAGGTGTCAGATTCCTTGGAACTGCAGTTCCAGATGATTTTGAGCTGTCATGTGGGTGCTGGGAACCAAACCTGTGTCTTTTCAAGAGGATTAAGTGCCCTTTAATGGCTGAGATGTCTTTCTAGTCTTTAAAAAAGTATTTTAAGTAAAGGAGAACTTAGAATACAGCTCTAGGTTCGAGAGCTCGCCTAGCATGCCCTAGACCCTAGGTTCAAACTCTAGTACTACAAAAAAGCGAACAAGCCCAACCTACTTTGCAAGTTTCCATGGTGTAAATGCTCCCACCACAGCCAAGTCACTGGATATGGAGTTGTGAAGGGAGGGACTCTGAGCTGAGCCTGAAGGACAGGCGGGGTGCAGCCATCTAAAGATGCAGCGAGGGAGTGAAGGGGTGGGGCCAGCCTGGGGTACCAGACAGTAAAACCTAAATGCAGGCATTCAGAATGAGTAGGGTACTGGATGGGGGCTGGATGAACAAGTGGCAAGAGATGAAATAGGGGGTGTTCGGGGTGGGGGTGGGGTGGGGGACTCAGGCCAGATCCTGAGAGGTGGAGGAAGGAGTCTGGCTTGTGTCGATAGGTTCTCAGCAATGATTTTTTTTAAAAACCAGGTCACATGACTAGGTTTGTGTTTTATCAAATGCTCCCTGGAAATCATAATGGAATAAAGGTGGATGAGACGGGAGGGGCTGCTGCTGTGGGCCATGCTGTCTCTCTGTTTTCTTCTTCTTGGAGACAGAGAGAAAGGCCTTGGGGAGAGCCCACAGGTCGCTGAATCTTCAGACTCAGCACTGGGCAGCTATCAGGTGAGGGAGAGCAAGGATGGCCCCAGGCTTTAGAGGGGAGCAAGGACTTGAGAAGATGTATCTGGGGACCACTCTTATCTTTCTGAAAAGAGATGGCCCTGTGCCCTGTGCTCCACCTGGAGCCTCTCTTTGAGTTGGGGTCTTGGCATCACAGGCTAATTGATGCTTCTTCGTTTTGAGTTCCAATAAGGGCAGGCGCTAACACCTTTTTTGAGAAGGAAGATGGCAGGGTATAGGGCAGGGGAAGCTGAACAGAGAGACTCTGGAAGAAGAACAGAGAAAGTCTGGGGTAGTTGGCCTTTTAGGCCAAGAGAGGACAGGATAGGGACAATTCTGCTTGTCACTAGTGTCTGGACTCATCCTGTCACTGTAGATATATGTACAGAGGTTTCTATTTATAAGTGATTGAGGTTGGCTCACATTAAGGGAGGGTAAGATGGGGGTGGGGCCCACATGTGGTATGCCTGGACTTTTGAAGTGGGGGGAGTGGTCACAGACTCCTTTTTTGTCTCTGTTTAAAGCTAGGGAACACACTCTCTCAGATGCAGACATGCCACATAGATATTCCAAATGTGGCAATTGAGGGCAAGGCGTCATGGATGCTGAGCCTGGCCTTTGGGCTCCAGATAGTGGGCCCAGGAGCCGTCAGCCTAGCAAGACTTTGAGTGACGATTCTTTGATGGCTGACCTGACCCCATATTTTCAAGGGGTCTTGGATGAGGGGAGTAAAAAGTGTATCATTTTGCAGTTCCTAGGCTGAGAGGTGCTTGTAATCTTTCACATATTCCCTGCCTCTCGGTCTCCCCAGTTCTACATGGGGTGCACATCTTGGGCAGAGCCCACTGGGAGAATTCTAGAATGTCAGAGGGTGGGAGCAGAGCCAGAGCACCCAGGCAGTGCATGTTCTCCTTTTGTTTCTATGACAATTCACGTCCAATGTCAGGAGCTGGACTCTAGGGGACAGAGGAGAGCCGCTCACACCTCCACACCAGGTGAGGGAGGTAGTGTTGGGAAGGGATACGATGAGTGGCCATGCAGCTGCCTGGTTTGGAAATGTACTGGATGGCATAGGGACACAAGGTGATCAAGGCAGGAGTGACGGATGTGAGGAGGACTCTGAAGGAGCCTGAGCCAGCCAGTGGGTACGGGCATGGTGGGGGAAGGGCAAGGAAGCTGTTCCTATCACTCAGATGACAGGGCAATGAGAGAGCCTCATGTCAAGGGGATGATGAAAAGAGAACAGGGGTGGGCAGGGTGGCAAGTCCTCCTGGCGGAGACTTTAGCTCTGGCACTTGACTGTCACTGCCGGGATGGATAAAGGGCGAGCATGACTCTCAGATAACTCCAAGGTTCTAAGACAGAATTCCCCCTCCCACCCCCACCCTGCATGCAGTGGAGTGGGAGACGGGGTGGGAGCGGGGAGGAGCAGGTTCGCAAAGGAGATGAAGGGCTTGTTTTGGATGTGTTGAGTTTGAGATGGCTGTAGGCCACGCTGAGAGGGCTATCAGGCAGGCGCTGGCTGTCTGGATGAGGAGCCAGGGACTTGGAGGGGCATTTGTTTAGTATCCTCTACACTCTAGTGACAGCTGGGAGGGTGGGGAGTCAGGTGATGGCGGAGGGAGTGCATCAAGGGGGCCTAGGATGAACTCTACAGAGTGTGGGCTGGCGGGGAAAGACTGTGGGAGAAGGGCCCCCTAGAGAGACAGGAGATGACTGCACAGGGATAGGAAGGCTAGGTGCAGGACAGGAGGAGCCCGGGCCTGCCTGGATGTTACCAAGGCAAACACTACCAGATAGACTGAAAGATCCTTGAGAGGCAGGGCCAGGGCTTATAGGTGAGTGTACAGAGAGCTCCTGTTTGGAGGCAGAGCAGGAGAGAGACCTGTGAGAAACGACAGGAAGGGATCCCGGGGCAGGTAGAGGAGGAAGGAAGATGAAGGCTCAGAGGTTGAGTATGGGAAGGAACAAAGAGTAACCAAGTTTGGGACCCAAATGAAGATCCACGAGGGAACAGGTAACTGTGGGTCAGACATACGCTGTGGGGCTCACCCAGCAAGCACAGACTGTCTGATCAGCGCAGCCTTGCTCAGTACTGACTCCTCTACTAAGCAGCAGTTCAGAGTGTAGCAGAGAGGCACGAACCTGGGGACAAACCTGAACCAGGGACCTTAGCGGCAGGAGCCTTCCAAATTCAGCATGGGAATGGCCTTCGGTAGCCTCTACCAGGGGCTCCAGGCCAGAAGCTGACCAGAGGGTGAGGGGCAGGCAGAACAGAGTTCCCCTACCTCCCTTCTTTCCTCCCTCTCTTCCCTTTCCGTTTTTTTTTTTTTTTTTTTTTTTTTTTTTAAGAACTTTGTTATGTAGCCCAGGCTGGCCCAAACTCACTCAGGCTGACCTCAAGCTAGTGGCAAGCCTCTTGAATGCTGGGGATCAAACCCAGGTTCCACATAGGCTAGGCAAACACTCTACACACTCAGCCCTCACCACACCTCCTTTTTTTCTTTCTTTTTTCTTTTTCTTTCTTTCTTTCTTTGTGTGTGTGTGGGTGTGGGTGTATGTGTGTGTGTGTGTGTGTGTGTGTGTGTGTGTGTGTGTGTGTGTGTGTGGGTGTATGTTGTGTGTGTGTGTGTGTGTGTGTGTGTGTGTGTGTGTGTTTGTGAAAGGTGGGTTATCTTGTGCCCTGGGCTGGCTTAGAACTCAAAATGTAGCTGTAGCGGCGAATGACCTTGAACTCTTTATACCTCCTCCTCCTCCTGAGTGCTGAGATTACAGGCATGGGCCAGCATGCCAAGCTCAAGGCTCCAGAATTTTAAGTGGCAGGGGCCTGGGTTGGCCGTCTTGAAGCTGAGCCAACACTGGCAGAGCTCTGTCTACCTGGCTTGTATTCACTTGGGAAACTAGAGGTGGTGGAGAGGATAAGGCTAGCTGCTGGCTCCATTCCTAGTTAGGGGGCACAGGGGAAGGATACAATGAGGGGGTGCTGGGGGTGCAGTGTTCAGAGAGGTGATATCAGAAAGGCTGAGAAGGGAGGGGCAAAGCCATAATCTTTATGTGGCCCGAGAGATTGCTTGGGAATTCCTTGCCACCCTACCGTCCCCCTGACCTCTCACACCCTCCGGAACACTTGCCTTCTCTTGACTAGGGTGCCCTCATCTCTCCCTGCAGCCTGCGTAAGGCCTGAGCTCCTGGGAGCATGTGCTGGGAACAGCAAAATCAGGCTTGAGGTTGGCTGAGAAGTCCAGATTGCTGAGCAGGATCTTTTAGGATTGGTGAAGCTAGGTGCTGAGGAGATGGGCTGGGCATGGGGCACGGACAGAGCTAGAGTGGCTTGACTCAACCTCTTCTTGCCCTGGTCTGGCTTCTCCACCTTTCCCTGGGAAAGGCACATCACTGTCTGTCAGAACCAGCTCTCTCAGGCCTCCTGCCGGGACAGCTGCAGTATCTCCTAATTGGTCTTCATCTCCCCTCCAAGCCATCTGTATGCTGCCACCACTGCAGCCAAACACACAGCCTTGTACATCTCTTCTCTCCAGAAGCATCAATGGCGGTATTGTGGGCCAAGGCTGAAGTTGTGGCTGGAAGCCACTCTCCCTGTGGACCTTGCAGCTTCATCCTTTCCCACTTTCCCACTCAGTACTTTTCGGTCCTTGAGTATGATTCCCCTCCTCCACCCAACCTCGTACACATTCCCTCCCCTGCCCCTTGTGGGGCTGCTGCACCCAACTGGGATGTTTTCCATGGGCACTCTTCGTGCACTGCCCACTGATTTAAGCTGGCTTAGAGCTCCATGTTGCTCCTAGCTTTTGCTCGCGCTGTGCTGTAATTGCAGACGGTCTGTCCTGTCACACTTTGAGGGTTGCTTCCACCGTCTGCACCCACAGTGTCACCTGAGCCTGGGCCTGAGCTTCCCATCCTCTTAGGTTTGAAGTCACCTGTTTCACAGTCATCACCAGGTGGTGGCTCTCTGAAATAACATGGGTTCCAGGGCGGGTCTGAGCTGCCAAGGGACTTGCCCAAGGTCACACAGGTCGGAAAAAGGCTCAGAGTTGACAGCCTCCTGTCTTCAGGTTCGGTCTCACTTTTGTTATATCAAGAATGTTCTGTCCACAGAGGCCACTTTAAAGTGCAGTCAAGGGAGATGCTGTAGCAGCAAGCAGGTGACCTAGGGTTATAATCGCTACAAAGTGATGATCAGGGGAGGGCAGGTTGGGAATGGGGAAGGAGGGACTACAGGCAGCGTCAGCACCTTGGCCTCAGGTGCAAAGACTCAGGCTGACAGCCACCTCTTCCACATCCATCCACTGGGCCTTGACATCTAGGGATGGCAGTGAGTACCCAGCCAGAGACCCGAGAAAGGGACTCTGAAACCAGGAAGTCAAGTAAGGGAGTCTGGGATCTGCCACAGGGGCTGTGTGTGTTCTGTGTGGTGGGAGAGGTATCGTGAGAAGTGTCCTCAAAGCCCTTTCCAAAGAAGCCATGTAACCTTCATCCCACACCTCTCCGTGCCTCAGTTTCTCCGTGCCATCTCCTGTCCCTCCATCCCTTGTTTGCTTGGGAGTGGGGAAGAAATGAACTCTGGGAGGGCCTCAGTCCACTGGTGCAGTCCAGTGCTGGCCACCTCTGCCCCCTTGAGTGGTCAGAATCACAGCTGCAGTCGCTGGGGCAAGCTTCTTACCAAGATGTGTCTATGTGCTGTCCTGTGTTGACGGAACATTCCCAGCCTCCGACTGAGCAACTTGGACAGACCTGGTTTTCTGGGAAAGAAAGGTGCGCGTGCTCTCTCTCTCTCTCTCTCTCTCTCTCTCTCTCTCTCTCTCTCTCTCTCTCTCTCTCTCTCTCTCTCCTCTCTCTCTCTCTCTCTCCCTCTTCTTCCTTCTTTATATTCTCCTCCTTCTTCCTCTTCTTCCTCCTCTCTCCTTTTCCCGCCTCCTCTTCTCCTTTTCCTCCTCCTCTTCTCCTTTTCCTCCTCCTCCTTCTCTTCTTCTTCCATGGACCCCTGAGGAATGGAATATTGGGTTCTTTGAGAGAGAGAGGCCTGGCTCCTAAGTATGATCAGGAGAGTGACAAGGCTGAGGAAAGTAGCTGGTCCACAGCCTACCTGTACCAGGCACCCTAGCTTCTCCAAAGCTGCTTGGAGGAGCGGTGTGGAGTCTTCAGCTTTTGTTGCCCCTAGAGATCAGTGGTTCAGCCGTCCAGGGGTCCCCTGCACCTGCCTTCTCACTGAGCCCTTTGCTATGTACTGATAGGCTGGGTTTGTATGTGCCCTCTGCCTAGGGCTCCAAGGATGACATCCCGGCTGGATGAAACCTGTGTACACACAGGAGCTGTCCTGCTAGGGACCACTGTTGGAGCAAACCCATATCAATGATATGGTGCTGGCAGGGCATGGTGGCCCAGCATTTAGGAGACTGAGGCTGGAAGTTTATGAGTTCAAGGCCAACCTGGACTAGGCCACATAGGGAGACACCCCCCCCCCCATTTTTTAAAATTCTCAAAAAAAGCTTTTGAAAGCTACTATGCTTTTAACGAGTTGCAAGGAGTTTTATACATTTGCTTAATAGTACAAATTGAATTATCTTTTTTTGAAGTATAGATTGAATTATCTTATATTCACTTAAAATGTTTGGGATCAAAAGTGTTTTAGGTTTGGGAGTATTTCTGTGTACATAATAAGATATCTTAAGAAGTGGGCCTATGTCTGACTTCATTGATATTTCATATACTCCTTGCACACACTGACGGATTTAAAAATTTTATAATATTTTTAGTATACTTGTGCTTTGGTTTTGTCTCATTTTTTTGGTTTTGTTTTTGTAACAAGGCCCAGAACTCACTATATAGACCAGGCTGGCCCCAAATTCACAGATTTCTGCCTTCCTCTGCCTCCGGGTCCCGGAATTGAAGGTGTATGCCGGGATTGAAGGCATGTACCACCATGCCTAGCTAGCATAGTTGTTTATGAATGTGACCTACCACATGGCAGGTGGCAGTGTCCACTTGGGGCATCATTTTGGTATTCAGGACATTGTAGATTTTTGGGTTTGGTATTTTGGATTGGAGATACTCGATTTGTATACTTCCTGTGACATAAAATCTGCCTGTTGTAAGTGTTCCTCATGATGGCAGTTTGTACTCAGGTCTAGAAGATGTGTCACATGCTCTGTCCATTGTGTGCCCAGATTTACAGGTCCCTGACTATACCAGTGGCTTTCCTCTGAACCCTCGTTGTTTGGTTTTATTGGGGTCATGGTGATGTGAGATTGATTTGAGAACAATCCCTAGATCTTAGGTTCCTCTGCCTGAGAACCCATTCCCACTGTCTTTTACATGTTTCTCCTCCCCTGTGGCATCAACAGAGGAAGGTTGTTAGGTGAGCAGAAGGTTGAAGAGGCCTCCTGAGAGCCAGGAACCTGTGAGGCACCATACCTGTGCGTTCAGGGCTCAAGATGGAAGGCGGCTGCATGAGTTGGGCAGGCTTACTGACAAAACAGCTTCTTGGCAACTGGATTTTGGAGTGTAGAGTAGGGTCAGAAGAGGTCTGCACCGTGGGCTTTATCCGCGATTACAATGGCCTCTTTCCTGCCTTCTGCACTGTGCTGTTATTGGAGGGGCTAAAGGTCCCCATCTTGGTGTGACCCTATTAGCTAGATCCGGTGTCCGCAGTGTCCTCTTGTGCCTCTGCTCAGAGCTTACGAATCCAATACTTGCTCACTGTCTGCCAGAGCAACAGAGAGCCAAAAGAGCTGCCCTGGTAGCTGCTCAGCTGACTCTCAGACCCCTAGACCTGCCTTCAGGAAGAACACATCATAGGCTGAAAGTGTATCTATTGCAACACCCACCCCACCCAGTGTCCCAGCCCCCTTAGGGACAGGCCCTTTCCTTCCAGCTCTCTAACCTCCCTCCCAGCCTGGTCACACAGATTGGGGCCATTAAGATACATTTGGTTGGGCCCAGGACCTGGCTCCATGCTTCAGGAGCCAGACGCGTCATCTGGGTAAACAGGAGGAGGTGTCTGTCTGATGGAATGAGAGCCTAATTTGGCTGTTTCTTTGAACTCGGCTTCTCGGGTAGCTACTACGCACCTTGGGCTTTTGGTTTGCTGTTCACCTGTCAGGTGGGCAGCGGCTCCAGCTCCCTTGAGCTAATCGCATCCCTACCTGGGTCCCAGCCCTTAGCCAGGCCGTGCACCTCCCCTTCCCCCCCACCCCCCACCCCCCAGCTAGAATGATGTCTTCTCTTGCCTATTCAGCCCTCCCTCCCCAAGGCTTTCCTGGGAGACCCACTCACCCTTTGGAGTTCGTTACAAGTGCTCCCTCCCTATAGCCTTTCTCAGCATCGCCTCCCCCACCCCACCCCCCTCTTCATCTTCTTGCCCTGTACTTCCAGATTTTCTGTCTGGATCATTTGTTTTGGCATCAAGGCAGGTTCTAAGGTCCCTTGTGGTTATTCAGCTGTTTAGTGTGTATACAACTTGTTTCTAGCTAGACACGGTGCTCCTGGGAGGCGTGTTTTTTTTTTTTTTTTAACAGCTCTTTCGATGCCTGGTACACTGCTAGGCATACAGCAGGCACTTCATACAGGAGGGAGGAGACTAGTGGGCTGGAACAAGCAGATGAGATGGCTTTTGTCCTCTGTTCTTCCGAGGGCCTCGCCAGGATGCTTCCCTGGTCCCGTCCCAGACCGTGCGTGGGAACATAAAAGGACTTACCGCCGGTGTTTTACACTTGGCCAGAGAGGTTGGGAATCTTACTGAAGGTCACAGAGCGAGTGGCAGGACAGGCTGAGGGTTATTCCAGGTATCATCAGGCACAGCTACAGATGCATCCTCATTCTGGGGGCTCTCCCTCCTGCTTGGTGACACATATGTGACCAAGAGTGTGCACATTTGCGACGCTTCTGGGAGGAAGCAAGTGTAACCCTTGAGACTTTGAAGCAGGCTGTCAGCCTCGTGGAGGAGCTGTGGTATATGTATGGCTGTGTGGGGCTACAGGGCTGGGTGTACATGTAAAGCCTTGGCCATAGCCCTCTGATGTCATTTAGCATTACCTTGGTGGCCTGGACCTCCTCAGGACAGGAACTGAACGTTCTTAAGACCTCCCGGGAGAGACAGCAGAACTTACACAGCAGCAGCCCCTTTAAAAAAAAAGAATCCATTGAAATGATGGGACCTGGTGGGGTCCATGTGCCCCTTTCTCAGGATGGCTGTCCTTGAGTGCCTTTCTTCCTAGCTACTCCCTACAGCTGCTGTTTCTTGTTCCTCCTCTCCCTGGGGGCCCCATGTTCAGGATGACTGGGATGTGGGGCTTGGGAGGTGAGTCTGCTGCTACTTACCCCACTGCCCTCTAGCCCGAGGAGCTCACCAACGCCCTGGAAATCAGCAACATCGTCTTCACCAGCCTCTTCGCCTTGGAGATGCTGCTGAAGCTGCTCGTCTACGGTCCCTTTGGCTACATTAAGAATCCCTATAACATCTTCGATGGTGTCATTGTCGTCATCAGGTATGGCTGCCCCTTCCTGCCTCTCTCTGTCTGAAAGAGTTGCCAGCAGGGATGGCCAGCACTCTTATCCTTTTATCCTCTCCCTGGGCTTTGCCTTGTTCTCGTAGAGCCTGGGCCCCTTTTCCATCTGCCCTACCTGCATCTATCTCTCTCGTCCTAAACCCTACCTAGGCCTGGGGTGGGTGAGGATTGGAGAGCCTGGCTCTCAAGCGCAGTTGGAGGAAGAGGTACAGACAGCCCCCCCCCCCCCCCCCCCCCCCCCGCTTGCAAAGTGCTTGGAAACCAACTCAGACGCCCAGCAACTTACTTAAGGGTTTCCAAGACCTGGAAAGAATTTCGTCTCCCTCCCCGCCGGCCCAGGGCCAGAACTACTTTATTGGTTTCTGAAATTGGCTTTAGATTTCATTAGAAGAGAGCAAAGCAAATATTCCATAACTTGATGCTCTTGCTATGGCGGGACTTAGGGAGAGGGCTTGCCTGCTGCCAGGATGTGTTGATCTCTGGCTGGGAGGGGAGGATCAAGCCAATTGGAACTGTCTGTCACCTGGATTTTCAGCCCCCTTTGAAGCTAGAAAGGCTGTGCATGACCCTCTCTGAGCTGGGCTGGACGGTCTCATGCGTCATCAAATGGGTCCTCAGAAAGGGAAGTCGGGGATACAGGGGTGTGCGCTGGGACTCAGGCTGTCTGCCTCCCACAGCGTGTGGGAGATTGTGGGCCAGCAGGGAGGCGGCCTGTCGGTGCTGCGGACCTTCCGCCTGATGCGGGTGCTGAAGCTGGTTCGCTTCCTGCCGGCGCTGCAGCGGCAGCTCGTGGTGCTCATGAAGACCATGGACAACGTGGCCACCTTCTGCATGTTGCTCATGCTCTTCATCTTCATCTTCAGGTGAGCGCACCCCTCTAGTGAGGAGTGGGGTGGGGCAAGGGGCGGGGTCGCAGCACCCTGACCCTGTTGTCTGGGACTTCCTGTGTCTCCAGCATCCTGGGCATGCATCTCTTTGGTTGCAAGTTTGCGTCTGAACGGGATGGGGACACGTTGCCAGACCGGAAGAATTTTGACTCCCTGCTCTGGGCCATTGTCACTGTCTTTCAGGTTCGAGGGTCACAGGGCAGGGGTGAGCCGGGGAGGTTGGGTGTCCAGTCGAGCCCTGACTCTTGTCTGTGTCCCCACCCCCCCCCCCCCCACCCACAGATTCTGACTCAGGAGGACTGGAATAAAGTCCTCTACAACGGCATGGCTTCCACGTCATCTTGGGCTGCCCTTTACTTCATCGCCCTCATGACTTTTGGCAACTACGTGCTCTTTAACCTGCTTGTCGCCATTCTGGTGGAGGGCTTCCAGGCTGAGGTAACCCCCTGCCCTGCCCACCTCACCCTGCTGAGGGATGACTGATTCTTCTTCCCTTTGCTGCTGACTATGAGGCCTGGGAGATCCTGCAGGCAGTAACCACTAGACAAAGCCAGGGTGGGCTCTGGCGGGGCAGGGAGGTGCTCAGGCTTATGAAACCCATCACCAGGGGCGAGACAGCAGATGGCTATGTGGGTTATAAGCTGGCAGTTTATAGGGCTCTTTTAGTCAGCTAGGTCCTTCCCCAGAAAGACAAGTCAAATTTGAGGGAAGCTACATAGCTGGACCCCAGAGCATGGGCCTTTATGGGACATCTGGGGAAGGACCCATCTGGTCTGGGCGGGAATGGTATGGGAGGTTTGTGTGCAAGTTGTCTGAGTGCAGGCTGATCTGATGGAGATGCCACCAGGGCCCCAGGCAGGGCTGAGCTGCCCAGGGTGAGAAATGAGCCCAATTAGCTGCAAGCATGGCAGAGATGAGCGTCCTATTTCCAGCCCAGACTCCATCACCTCCGTCACAGGCAGCGTCATCAATTAATATTGATTCACATTGATCCTGCCCCGGCTGTGCCAGGCCACAGTTTCTGTCCCCAAATCTTACCTCCTTCTCCCTCAGTTCTGCTCGTCTTCCCACCCAAGCTCTCTCCTCCCCATTCCTGTCATCCCAGCACCTCAAACAGGGCAGGTTGACCCAACCTAGAAATGCACCAGGTTGGGCCCAGAGAAGCTCTTGGTCCAGTTCTCGCTGGGTGACCCGGATGGAAACTCCCGCTGCGGCCTGGTCTATAAATACCCAGCACACGGTGGAAAAACAAAAATCTATTTTCCGACTCTTTCCCAGCCTTGCAAGGGAAGGCTATTCCCCCTGGGCAGGGTTGGGCTTCGGGGGTGGGGGGGCAGTGAGGGGGCAGTGTTGGGCACTAGTGATGTGGAGAAGCACTGTCTTGCACTGTCCTTTCTCTGCTTCCATTTTAATTGTGTAGTTACCCATGATCACATTTCCTCCCTGCCAGGTGGCAGCGAAAACAGCTTGAAGTGTGTGTGTGTGGCGGGGGCTGGGGGGTGGGAGGGGGAATGATGGGTGGGTCTCTGGCAAGGACAGAAGGTGTCCATTGCACTCCCCTTGCAATAGGGCACCTCTTTGAGGTTTCCCTAGGATCTGATGAGTTGAGAGGTACCACAGGGTTCTCCTTTGAGACTCGTGAGTGGCAGTTTGTTGCCAGCTGCTGGCTGGCTGGAGTGAGGAGCTGAACGGGGATGGGTCTCCTCACTTCCTGCCAAAGGCAATTTGTGATGGCTGAGTTTACTCTCAGGCAGAAAGGAGACCAAAAAAAAAAAAAAAAAAAAAAAAAGAAAGAAAAAGAAAGAAAGAAAGAAAATCCCCAGAAGAAGTGGAGGAAAACACCTGAACCTATTCTTCCTCATCTAGCCACCATGGTGGACCTGGGGGGTGTCCAGCGTAGGTCATCCCTTCCCCACCAACCAGCTTTCACAAACACCTTGTTGAGTGCAGCTGAGCTGGCCTGGTTGCTAGGCAGCAGCAATGTCTGAGTGTGGGAACAGAGCTGCCAGGCCCTTAGGTCTGGCCTGGTCACCCTGGCCCTGCTGGGGGCCTGAGAGCTTTCCCAGCATGGGAAGGATTGACAAGGGCCCCACAGGAGATCCCCTCCTAAACCTTTACAGTGTAAATGCCCTTGCCAGGAGAGTGTCACCCAGGGCCTGGCGCCTTGGAGGGCTGGGTTGCTTCAGGTATGCTTCAGGATTTTAAGGTTAACCTCCTCCGTGGGGTGGCGTGTACACGTGGCCCTGAGGGGGCTGGACCAGCTGCTCCACTGTCCTGCATGGGGTGGCATTTAATGGCGATGACATGGGCACATCCAGAGCTCCCTGTCCTTACTTCTGTGGGGTTTCAGGAAGCCTCAGGGTCTAGTGTGGGGGTTGTGATAGCCTGGAATACTGTTTTGTTTCTGTGACTAAGATAACCCACCTCAGAGCAAGAAGTAGCTGCCCCATTTTGGTGGACCTCAGCGGGAGACCAAGAAGGCAGCCCTCCTGCTGGCCTTAACATCCTGACAAGCCTGGGTAGGGGGTGGCTTGGGTGGGTGGGGGCAGAGCCTGCTTGCCTGCTGTTTCCTGTTTCCCAGGGGGCAGTGCCCTGAATTCCTGTATATTTGTCATCCATGAACTTAATTAGATGAACAAACAGCAGGCCCTGTGTGTAGCCATTAATTGATACTAAACATCATGGCTGCCATCCCACTGTTACTTGTCACATCTCATCTCACTCTGGGCATATGCATCCTTTCTCACTTGAAAGGACTTGGGCTGAGCGTGTGAGAAACGACTGGGCCTGACTGTGTTCCTCACCGAGGCCCTGTCCCCAGCTCTCATCCACATCTCCTTCGTACTCTCTCTACCCATTCCTACCCTTGCTGCCCATTCCCATACAAACACTGCCTCAGAACAGAGAGGGGAGCTATGTTCTCAGCTGGAGGTGTAGAGCAGAGCCCGCAGTCTCTGACTCTCTTTCTCTGCACAGTGTGAGGCTGTTTCTTTAAAGGCTCTGACCTCAGGTGCCTGCCCTGGAAGATGCTTGTGGGACAGTGCCATCACCCACCTTGCAAGGGAGTGAGCTACGTTCATAAGCAGTTTAAGGCTGGGTGTGCGGGCACACACCTATAATCCCTGTGCTTAGAAAACAGAGGCAAGAGAATCGTGAGTTCTATTCCAGTCTGAGCCACGTAGGGAGACTCTGTCTCCAAAAGTCAAGAGCTGTGGACACGATTCAGCGGTAGAACACTTGCCTGGCACAGTCAAGACCGTGGTCCTTGATTCTCAGCTCCACAGACAAGCACAGTGGCTGCTCCTACAAGGATTACTGAGAGGCTTGGTCCTCCCTGCCTCTTCTCATCTCTGTGGCTTTTGCCTTCACTGTTCGGATTCATTCAGGCCTGGGGGCTTGAGGCTGAATTCTAGAAGGCTGTCCTGTCCCATTCTCCCTACCCCGTGTCTCTTGTTACCTTTTCTCCATCCTCTTGGGACATTGCTGATCTTTGAAGGCCCGAGAGCCTGTGAACAGCAGCCTTCCCCTGCCTCCCCCTCTCCCTGTAGGAAATCAGCAAACGGGAAGATGCGAGTGGACAGTTAAGCTGTATTCAGCTGCCTGTCGACTCCCAGGGGGTAGGTATGCGACCACGAGTCAGCATGTCCCTGTGCCCGGTGCCCCCTCCACTCTGCCCCTGTGTCTCTGTGTTCCTCCTGTTCATGCTCGGCTGCTGTGCAACCTGTGGTCGCCGTGGTGGTCATTGGTGTTGTTGTGAGGTTTGCTTTGATTTTAAGTCCCTTCCCCGCTTGAGGGCACCGAAGGGAGCTGCTTCTTTGCCTCTGCCCACATCAACCCGCAGAGGGCACATGCCTATGCCTGCTGGGCCTGTGGATGGGTCAGAGAAGGAAGGGACTTACAATCCTCTGTGTGCACATATACGTGGGCACCGCATGCGTGCCTGCCTGTACCCGGGTCCTGATGGAGTCTCAAACATCCAGCCTCAATGGAACATGTTCCCTTATTCTTTTCCCCTTCACCCCTTTCCCTGAGGCCCCCACTGGAGACCCCACAGATGCCTCCGCTTAGTACCGAATCCCTGGAGGATGCAAGGATGGCATGTAGCTCTTGCAATGTAACGAAATTTGAAGTCCACCTGAGTCTGTCACCACCAGTCATTGAACGGAGTCCTACTAGCCACCTCCGAGCATGTCCCTGCCTTTTTGGCTCCTCATGCCAAACCTGTACTCTGCTGTTTCTTGCACTGACACTAGAATTTGGGGCGAAGCCAGGCTTCCCATGGGACCCAATGGTGCTGTGCATCCCTAGCTGCCCCCTGGAGACCCCACTTGATAATTAAAGGCCTCGTTAGGGATGTAAACTGAGTTAATGAAAATGATCCCCCGAGATGCCAATTATCCAATATTTATGCCCTTATCAAAAGTAGCAATCAAGTATTTTTTTTTAATAACTTCTTAAGGAGAAGTGTGTAATTACTGAGGAAACCTACTGACCTGCTAAGAAGGAAGAAAAAAATAATAATCTACTCCAGAGACAGAGCGAGAAGTGGAAATGGGGCCAGAAAGAAGCTGGGGCTTGGGGAAGGTGGAGGCCAGAGGTCGAAGGACTAAGGTGCCATCTTTGTGCCAAGTTGCTCTGGCTTGGGTCTTTCTGTTTCCTTCACAGATCCACAAGTTTAAGGTTCAGAGATGGGCAACTTGAGGAGAATGGAAGGGACCTTGAGTAGGCTTTTGGAATCGAGGCTGTAGTGGCCACCTCACCCTGGTTCTCAACCCCTCTGGCCCCATCCAGCCACCCCATCTCCCCCTTAGCTAGTCTCGGTGCCAGTCCAGCCAGGCTGCTTATGCTGTGGGCTTGGATTATCCATAGCCTTTCCTAAGGTTTGGCTGGTGGGCGACAGAGGCGTGAGCAATGGGAAGCCCCAGGCCCCCAGCCTGGGTGGTCTGGCCTGTCCCCATGCATGCCTTGTATCGTGGTTGCTGGTTCCTGTGGTCTGTGTGTGGTGTGTTCATGTGAAGAGAGGGAGACCCTGCCTGGTCCATGGTGATGGCATCTGCCCGGCCAGGGTCCTTAATGGCTCACCGTTCCGTGACCCTAGGGAGATGCCACCAAGTCTGAGTCAGAGCCGGATTTCTTTTCGCCCAGCGTGGATGGTGATGGGGACAGGAAGAAGCGCTTGGCCTGTGAGTAGTGGTCCTGAGGGGGCAGCCTCTGGCCCTGGACCAAGCCCAGATGAATTCAGGATTCCCCCTTTCTCCTCTTGCAGTGGTGGCCTTGGGGGAGCACCCAGAGCTACAAAAGAGCCTTTTGCCACCCCTCATCATCCATACGGCTGCCACACCAATGTCACTGCCTAAGAGCTCCAGCACGGGTGTGGGGGAGACGCTTGGCTCTGGCTCTCGCCGCACCAGTAGCAGTGGGTCCGCTGACCCTGGAGCTGCCCATCATGAGATGAAATCACCGGTAAGGGAGTGCATGCTGGTGTTCCGTTGTGGGAGACTAACTGGACAGCGGGATGAGGGGATGGAGGCAGGCAGGTCCAAGGAGAAAGCCCCTGGGACATGGGCTGGACAGAGCAGTTAGGGCCAGGGAAGCAGAGTCTTAACCACGGAGGTTAAAAAAAAAAAAAAAAAAAAAAAAAAAAAAAAAAAGCAGAGTTCTAAACCAGCCTCTATTGCTCTCCTGTGACCTTGGGCAGGACTTAACCTTTCTACCTTCTGTAGAACAAGGGTGGGGCTGTCCTTGGCTCACTTTGTAGACCAGGCTGGCCTCGAACTCACAGCAATCTGCCTGCCTCTGCCTCCCAAATGCTGGGATTAAAGGCCTGCACCATCACGCCAGGCAAGACTGCATTTATAATTGATAAGTTATTGTATGTATTTGTGTGGTAAATTGTGGTATTTGGTGTATGCAAATATGGAATGACGTTATTAAGCTAATTAATGAATATAGTGCCTCACACACTTTTTTGTGCCGTAATAATAGAGTCCACTCTGTTAGCAAATTCAGAAAATACACTCTGTCATCACCATCTGTAACCACCGTACGCGTATTCCTTTTCTCTGACTGCATTCTGGACCCCCATTCCCAGCCTCTGAGCTCCATGAGCCACCACTCAGCCCTTCCATACATTCAGCCCTTCCATACATTCAGCCCTTCCATACATTCAGCCCTTCCATACATTTAGCTCTTTTATGCATACATCTCTCCTATACATTCAGATCTTCTATACACTCGATCTTCTATAATTCACCCCTTCTATACATTCAGCTCTTTTCTGAAATCCAAATTGATATCCTGGGGGACTCTGCCTCTTGGTGCCCAGCTTAGCATCCTTTCCTCCAAGGTCACTCATATTATTGCCAGTAACGAGATTTTTCTTTTTTCCATGTTTACTATTTGTATTTAAGAGTGTGCATGTGTGTGTATGTATGTGTGTTTGTGTGTGTGTATGTACATGTGAGTGCATGTGTGTGTGGGGAGGAGGTCAGAAGTCAATGTTGGATGTCTTCACCTCATTTATCTAGCTTGTCTGCAAACTTGGGGAATGTGTTTGTTTCCATCCCTGACCCCAGTGCCAGTTACAACTATACCTGGCTTTTACATGGGTGCTGGCTATGTGAATCCATGCTTGTGTGGCAAAGATTTTACCCATAGAGCCATCTCCTAGCTTCCTTCTTTTTATTTATTTTTATTTTATGTACATTAGTGTTTTAACTGCATGTATGTCTGTGTGAGTGTCATATCCCCTGGAACAAGAGTTACAGACAGATGTGTGCTGACATGTGGGTGCTGGAAATTGAACCTGGGTCCTCTGGAAGAGCAGCCAGTGTTCTTAACCACTGAGCCATCTCTCCAGACCCTCCTCCTTTTTAAAGGTTGAATGCTAAGTGTAAGTTCCATATGACCTTTTTCTTAAAAATGCATGCACATGTGTGTGTGTGTGTGTGTGTGTGTGTGTGTGTGAGAGAGAGAGAGAGAGAGAGAGAGAGAGAGAGAGAGAGAGAGAGATGCCCTCAAGATGTTGGAAGAGCATCTCATATTCCTCTGAAACCAGTTATAGGCAGTTGCAGCCCACCCGATGTGGATGATGGGAACTGAACTAAGGTTCTTTGAAAGAGCAGCGCATGCTCTTAACCCCTGAGCCATTTGTGTTGCCCCATTTTTAAATCCTTTTGCTTGACGGATACTTGCTATTGTGAACAGTGATGCAACGAACATGAGAGTGCATCTGTTTCTTTTGCATCCTGATTTCAAATCCTTTCTGTATATGCGTAGTAGTAGAATTGCTGGATTATACGATCATTCTACTTTTAGATTTTTGAAGATGCTCCATATAGTTTTCCATGGTAGCTGCACTAATTTATATTCATGCCAACAGCGTGCAAATGTTCCCTTTTCTCCACATTGACTTGGGCAGTAGTTTTCCCAACAGGTGTGAGGTACTTGCTGTGTTTTACCTTGCATCCTGGGGCTTTGGAGATGGCTCTGTGGGTAAAGTACTTGCCACACAAATATAAGGACCTGAATTTGATCCCAGGACACACATAAAACTGGACAGGAGAGCATTCGTCTGTAACCTCAATGCTCCTGTGGTGAGATGGGAGGCAGAGGTGGGAATTCTGGGAGTTCATATGTAGCTGTGTACATAGTGACAAAGAATAAAAAGACCCTATCTAGGACATGGTAGAAGTTGAAGACCAACTGTCACACACACACACACACACACACACACACACACACACACACACACACACAGCCAGAACGAGAGATCTCACACACACACACACATATACAAGTGAAAGAAATGGCCAATTAGTACTTTCCTGATGGCCACTGATGCTGAACATTTCCCATGTATATTTGTTTGTGGTTTTTGTCTTCTGTTGTAAATAACTTATCAGTATGGCCTAGGACGCAAATCACCGACACAGTGAGATTATAGTGTATTTTGAAGCTGCAAGCACTACTCTGGGCAGAATCTAAACTATTCTAATCCTATGGCCTCAGAACCAACATATATACCAATAACTTGCCAATCTGATGATTCCTGGGGCGGCTTCTTTCCCAACTCTCAATTGTCCAGCTACTAGCTCTTCCAACCTCCTCTTAGAAGCTCCGCCTTCCACTCCCTGTCCTTCTGCCCAGCTGATTGGCCAAACAGCGCTTTACCGACAACTGCTACATCCACTTAAAGCATTCTTCCACAGCCTTCTTCTGAGAAATGTCTACTCAAGCCTTCTATTCAGTTTTGTTCTGTTTTTCAGACAGTCTTGTGTAGCTCAGGCTGGCATCAAGCTTGATGTGTAGCCAAGGATAACCTTGAACTCCTGTCTCTGCCTCCCTCCTGAGTGCTGGGATAACAGGCCTACACCATCACACCCGCTTTCAGTTGGATTGCTTTCCTCGGTGGTTCTCCACCTTCCTAATGCTGCGACCCTTTAACACAGTTCCTCGTGTTGTGGTGACCTCAACCATAAAATTATTTCATTGCTACTTCATGACTGTAATCTTGCTACTGTTATGAATCATAATGTAAATATATCTGTGTTTTCTGATGGCTTTAGGCGACCCCAGTGAAAAGGTCATCTGATCTCCCCCAGAGAGGGATCGCAACCTACAGGTTGAGAACCTTTGGCCTTCCTGCTTCTGAGTTCTTTCTCGCTGTTCTTTTATATTGCCTCTCTGTGATGACGACACTCATACCACCAGCTAAATGAAGAGCAAGTGCTATTGTTGGAGCTGCTTTACAGATGAGAAAATGGAGGCACAGAGAGGCTTAGTAACTGGCCTAGGGCTGCACACTTTAGTAGGCTGAGGGAGGATCTGAACTGAGCCATTAGATTCCAAACCCCCAGTTAACATCTCTCCTCCCAATGTCCATTCCAGAGAGGCTCACAGGATAGAGGAACACATGAGAAATAAAGGTCCTTGCAGCCTCTGCTGAGATCATTTCTCCTCTGCTCACCCTGCAGCCAAGTGCCCGCAGTTCCCCACACAGTCCTTGGAGTGCAGCAAGCAGCTGGACCAGCAGGCGATCCAGCCGGAACAGCCTGGGCCGGGCCCCCAGCCTAAAGCGTAGGAGCCCGAGTGGGGAGCGGAGGTCCCTGCTGTCTGGAGAGGGTCAGGAGAGCCAGGATGAGGACGAGAGTTCAGAAGAGGATCGGGCCAGCCCAGCAGGCAGTGATCATCGCCACAGGAGTTCCCTGGACCGTGAGGCCAAGAGTTCCTTTGACCTTCCTGACACCCTGAAGGTGCCAGGGCTGCACCGCACAGCCAGTGGCCGAAGCTCTGCCTCTGAGCACCAAGACTGCAATGGCAAGTCGGCTTCAGGGCGTTTGGCCCGGACCCTACGGTCTGATGACCCCCCACTGGATGGAGATGATGGTGATGATGAAGGCAATCTGGTAAGATTCCCATGGGGCACCGTGACCTCTCACCCCTGATCTTGAGAGAGGCAGCAGTATAAAGGAGTTGTCACAAGGGATGCCCATCCTGCCAGCTGACCTCTGAGCAGCCTCTTTCTCTCGCTGCCACCCTGCAGAGCCTCAAGCCCTCGTGCTTGTGTCCTGGGCTGTGCTCCGCTGTCCTTGGTGGATATGAATGGTTTCAGGCAGATGTGTATGAATCTTTCATGGCCCTCCCCCTGTGACTCAGGAAGACCCATCACTCATCTCTCTAAAATGATGTCTCCCCTCCCCTCCTGTCCCCCTTTCTCATCTGAAACCTCATCACAAGCCTTGACTTACAGCATGTCCTCAGCCACTTACTCCTCCCCCAACTCCGTCACCACCCTCTTTAACCTGAAGATGAACAGAAGGACAGGGATGAGGGAAGGGGGAGGGGAGAGGCAGGGTTAGCACATGAGAAGGGTCCGAGTCTCCTCTGCCCAGGTGTATCTGAGCAGACAGCTGTGATGCTGATGCATACAATGTCTATTGATGCACTTTCCAAAGCCAGCAGGGAGAGAAGGGAAGAAAGGCAGGGAGCTGGGCTGGAAGCTAAATGGGAAGAGCACAGAGGGTGGAAGCAAGAGGCTGGGAGTGCAGGGGCTAAGGTGGGATGTGGGAGGGACTATACTGGGGGGTTTCTGCGTGTAAAGAGGCGAGACGTGGTTTTAGAAATAAAGGTAAAGGAACAAGGCAGAGGGCTGGCCCGGGACCTGGGAAGGATGGACCAGGTGCAGGTTGCTGAGGAGGAGACACTTTGAAGGCTTGGAGGCCTGGTTCCTCTCACACCCCGGTGTACCTTTCATAGAGCAAAGGAGAACGAATACGAGCCTGGATCAGAGCCCGGCTCCCTGCCTGTTGCCGAGAGCGAGATTCTTGGTCTGCCTACATCTTTCCTCCTCAATCAAGGTCTGTTATGGTGGTGTCTGGTGATGCTGGCAGTGGGGTCCTAGTGTGGGGGAGCAGGGGTAGTCTGCAGGGGCCTCTCCTTCCCAGCCTTTACCTCTGTCCCCGGAAGCAGGTTCCGCCTCCTGTGTCACCGGATCATCACCCACAAGATGTTTGACCATGTGGTCCTCGTCATCATCTTCCTCAACTGTATCACCATTGCCATGGAGCGCCCCAAAATTGACCCCCATAGCGCTGTGAGTCACCAGAATGTAAACATTTCTGTTGCAGTCCCTCCTGGGTTAGCACTCAGAACAGGCAGAGGAGGCGAGTAGGCTCAGACTGTCTCCAGTCTGTGCCTTAAGGTTGCACATCACCAACATGGTAAGGGGACAAACCAGGACTTCCTTTAAGTCTCTTGGATTCGAACCCTTGCTTCTGCCCCTTCTGGGTCCTCTCCTGCCTCAGTTTCCCTTCTGCTGACATAAAAGCCCAGCTGGGGCACTTCATTACCCTCCTAGCTACACATACACACACAGACATGCACGCAGGCACACACACACATACGCATGCACACCACTCCAAGGGTAATGCAGGGCTGAGTGGAGGAGGTATTCTTGGTTCCTTGAAATCCTACTAAGTCACAAACAACTAGGCTATGGGGGGAGGGCTGCGGGGGGCACTTAGGCAGTAGGGAGGTACATTGGGCAGGACTGTTTGGCTGTGAATCTTTCAGTATGAGAACAGCAGAGGCCACAGGCTTTAGTGTTAGACATCCTTCCTGATAGCCTCAGTTCTTTGAATGGGCCCAACTGGTTCTGGGAGCTGTCTCTCCCAGCCTGATAGCAAAGCCCTTCCAACTGGCAGCAGTTCAGGTTCTAGAAGGGTGACAGGGGTAGCCCCGTTTCCCCTCTTGGCCCTCTGTACTACTTGCTTGAAGGTGGTCAGAGGTCTCTCCTCACCCCTCCTTGCTCCTTTCCCCATCAGTGTGGATTTCAGTGCTGCTGGGTGAGGCTTCTGTTTCCTGTTAGGATGAGCTCCAGACAGGCCAGGAGAGGGTGGAGAAAGTCCGAGAATTGGAGGTGGGTGGATAAGAGAGTGCCAGCACTGGAGACCCCCTTCCTGGGCTTGTAAACCCTCATTCCTACCTGCTGTCCACTCAAGGCCCCTTACAACCTGACACTGTCTCTTGACCTCAGTTTCCTTGTCTCTAATGTTCTCCTGCCATCCTCTGTTCCATACACTTATGTATACTCTACACTGCTGACAGCTCCCCTCTCTCAGCCAACAAGGATGACCTCAACTCATAAATACCAGGGCATTGGGTCACCAACACCTAGCATAAATACGGTCCTGAGGGTGGCACAGTCTATACCCAGGTCCCTCAGCCTACCTACTGATCATTTCTAGGGCTCACAGCAGGAAAGCAGGTGAGCTGGGTAAAGTGGCAGGCAGGGTTGGCGATCAAGTTAAATCCTGCTCCAGTTTCAGGAAAGAAGTCAAGGAACTGAGGACGCAGATAGCAACCATGCCCTCTACAACACACAGCACAGGTTCTTCTCTTCAAGGAAGGGCTGACACTTCCCACAGAGTTGCAAGTGAGGCTGGGGGGTAGCATGTGAGAGGGGACGACGACAGCTCTTTCTGTATCAAATATCTGGTGCTGTTTTGACCTATTCTTCACAAAGAGCAGGTCCAGCCCATGGATGGGTCTCCCGATAGCCACTTCCCAGCTTCTCTCCCTCTCTCTCTCTTGCAGGAGCGCATCTTCCTAACCCTCTCCAATTACATCTTCACCGCAGTTTTTCTGGCTGAAATGACAGTGAAGGTAATGGTGTGTGTGTGTGTGTGTGTGTGTGTGTGTGTGTGTGTGTGTGTGTGTGTGTGTGTGTGTGTCTGTGTCTGTCTGTCTCTCCTTCTCTGTCTCTGTCTCTCTGTCTCTGTCTCTCTCTGTGTATGTGTTTTTCTGTGTGTGTGTGTGTGTGTGTGTTAGCACTGGTTTGGGCCTTCTGATCTCTGCTGGGTGTAGGGATAATGGAACTAGTAGTGGGTAGGAAGGTTGGCCACAGTGCAAGGCAGTGATGGGGACTGAAGAGAGAGTGACTAGTACCAATGATGTGGTGGTGGTCCCCAGGTGGTGGCCCTGGGATGGTGCTTTGGGGAGCAGGCCTACCTGCGCAGCAGCTGGAATGTGCTGGATGGTCTGCTGGTGCTCATCTCTGTCATCGACATCCTGGTTTCCATGGTCTCCGACAGCGGCACCAAGATCCTCGGCATGCTGAGGGTGCTGCGGCTGCTTCGGACCCTACGGCCACTCAGGTACCACCCTCCTCCCCCACAAAAAAACCTTTACAAGCAACACCCCTTGCCAGGAAACAAAATCTCTTGACCTCCTGGCTATGACCTCATAGGTAATTCTGTGTTCCACTCTAGACAACACTCAAGTCACTGCTCTGGTCACTTTCCTCCAAGAGGCACTGCCCCTGTCAGTTCTGTATACTCCTTTCCTGTGTGATGTACTCTCCCGTTATGACTCTGCTGTGACTAGCTCTGTTAGGGACACAACCTAAAGGATCTAGGGCCCTCATGGCCTCCAATGTAGCTCTTCCACAGAGCCCCCTCAGGGTGATGTTCTTACTCTCTCTATGAGTGACACGTCCTCCCACTGTCTTTTCTCACCTTCTGCACCTCTCCGGGATCACCCACTGCTCTAACACTCCTCCTAGCAGGAGAGCTGCCTTCTCCAGTCAGGCAGTCCCAACCTTCTACCTCAGAATTCCTCTGGGGTGGGGATGATAGCAAAATAACAGTGCTGCTTCCCTGTAATGACCCATCTCCTCCTCCTCTTCTTCCTCCTCCTCCTCTTCCTCCTCCTCCTCCTCCCTGTTCCTCCCTGTATCCCTACTACTGTTCTCCTGGTTGTCACCACCCTCACCCCATCACACTGCATCCCTGGGTAATGCCTCCCTTGTATTGAAACCTATCCACTCACTCCCCGCCTGATCAGGAAACACACTTGATAGCCTGAGAAGTGGAGGTGGAGATGTGGGAGCTGCAACTGCCTGTTTGGAGACTGCGGAAACAGGGGAACTCCCCACGGTGGGGGCTCTGTGAAAAGGGGACTTTCGAATAGCATACTGGGAAGGCAGAGTGGAGGGACAGCGAGCTAAGGCTAGGATGCAGGGAGGGGCCCTAGCTGGGCAAAGGATATGGGAGTGTGTAAGTGTTTCCTGTACCCCCCTCTGCTCTCTAGGGTCATCAGCCGGGCTCAGGGGCTGAAGCTGGTGGTAGAGACGCTGATGTCCTCCCTCAAGCCTATTGGCAACATTGTGGTCATCTGCTGTGCCTTCTTCATCATTTTTGGCATTCTCGGGGTGCAGGTGTGTGTCTGTAGGGGAGCGGCCTGAGGTGTCTGTCTGGAAGGCCCCAGGCGTCTCCTCTCTCCTCTTTGCCCTGGGTCACGTGACTGCCACCATCATTCCCTCGGGAGTCGGTGGTGTGGGGTGTGGGGGTGGCTAAGCTTCAGGCCCCTATACCTGATGGGTGTTTTACAGAAAACTAGAGACCCTTAGGGGGGACCCTTCTCAAAGGAGCCCAGTTTCTCAGAGACTTCAGGCCCATCGGTAACTGTAGCCTGTTGTCCCTACCTCATGGTGTACTTGCTCACATATGTTGGTCTGCCCGGGATCCCCTCCCTTCTCTGCTTCTCAGAACAGGGTGGGCTGAGTGCCAGGCCTGGGGATCCAGGGCCCAGACAGCTGGGCCAGGTTAGCAAAGTGCTGGCAGGCAGGCGGGTGTAGACCCCAGACAAGGCAGGAAGTGGGGGCTGCTGGGGAACCTGGCTTCTGGCCCAGAGAAAGAACTTGGCTGGAGAGGAAAAAGAGCCATAGCAGCCTACAGGGTTCAGCAGACATCTCAAGGGACTGGGGAGCCCCTCAGTCCCATCTTCATCTTCTGCTGTCCTCACTCTAGCTGCGGGGTAGATAGCCAGCTGCTGGGCAGTGTGGGAACTCCTGGGTGGCTACTGCCACACTCCCCTCCTTTTTCCTTCTGCCTGTAGAATGCCCGCTATGCCCTGGGGAGGGGCTGTTCCCTGGTTTCCTAGAAATCCTCTAGCCCCAAGGACCAGTCTACATTTGCCAAAGCTGTGTAGAACCTCTCTACCCTACTCCAATCCCACATGTGGTCTGGTGCCCACCCCTTCCCCACTTCCCTTGGCTTAGGAGAGGAAAACACTGTTGAATCTAATCCCATGGGTTTAGGTTTGCCCTAGATGGTTCCTTCAGTATCCCCACCCCACCCCACCCTGTCCTCCTGTCCTTCAGATCCCTTCCCTGCCACCTCACCAGTCATTGCCTGGGCTCTCTTGGAATGAGAGTAAACTTTCTAGACAGATCCATATTTAAAGACTTTTCTGCCAGCTATGCCCGTAGGGAGTTAATGGCAGTCTCTGAGCCTCAGATTTTCTCTCTCTAAAGTAGGGTTTATAATCTACGCACCTCATACTTGCTATGAGAGTTAAATGCCTAGCTCAGTGTGGCCCTCAGATTGGAGCATCCATCAGAACCACTCAGGTGGCCGAGTGTGGTGGCGCACGCCTTTAATCCCAGCACGCGGGAGGCAGAGGCAGGCGGATCTCTGAGTTAGAGGCCAACCTGGTGTACAAAGAGAGTCCAGGACAGCCAGGGCTACACAGAGAAACCCTGTCTTGAAAAAGCAAAGTTGGGGTGGGCTAAAGGAGCATTGCTCTCGGGTAATGTTTTGGGGTTTCCCCTCCCCACATCTGGAGCAACACTGACTATGTTCCTGGTAGAAGGAGAATGGCTGATTCCTTCCTTCCACCTTGTCCTTCCTTTCCGGGAACAGGATGAGATTACCTATAAAGGAGCTTCCTTTCAGGGTTTCTGACTGACCCCAGAAGTGAGCAGCCCCGCTACGCAGGGTGTGCTACCTCCCTGAACTCAGAGTTTGGGTAGGGTTGGGAGCCCCCCAGCTTACTCTCTGCCTCCCAAATGTATGTCCAGCTCTTCAAAGGGAAGTTCTTCGTGTGTCAGGGTGAGGACACCAGGAACATCACCAACAAATCTGACTGTGCTGAGGCCAGTTACCGATGGGTCCGGCACAAATACAACTTTGACAACCTGGGCCAGGTGAGTGACAGGTTGGGGATCCGGAGGAGCCTGGAGGTGGGGACACACATCCATCTTGAATGATGTGTACCTGTACCAAGTCAGCTGGAGGTGGGCAGCCACAGAGACTGGCCTCCTGCTGGCTCACTGTCACTGTGTCCCACAGCTAGTGTCCCTGCATACCCCCATTAAACAGAGCACAAAGGCCTGTAGCTCCCCAAAGAGGAAGGGATGGACACCCACAGAAGGGGAGGGCTAGCCCAGGGCCACAGTGCCTGCAGAGCAGAGCAGAGGGCACATACGAGATTGGGAGCAGGCTGCTTTGAACATGAATGCTGTCACCGTCATTGTCAGCTCAGTGACTTCGGGCTGCTGACTTGTAGGGGCCTCTGTTTTTCTCATCTGGAGAATAGGTTCATGCTGCTGTTTTCTTGGGGTTTATAAGTAAATGAAATACATATTTGCTTACATGGTAAGGGTTCATAATTTTCCATGGATCCTTTTTCCTCCCCAATTGTGGAAACAGATACATTGACAAGTAGCTGGGCTGGAGCAGTTCCAGGCTATTGTACTTGCCTATCGTTAATGGGGGCTTGAGTTCAGTCCCTATTACTGCAAAAAAAAAAAAAAAAAAAAAAAAAAAAAAATTTTAAATTAAATTAAAATTAATTAGTTAATTTTTTAAAAAGCAGCTAGCTCTTGCTGGTTTGTTTTGGTTTCTAGACTCCTGGGGCCTTAGGATCCTCCCACCCAGGATAAGGTCAGAGACTTAGTCATATCTCCTAGCTTCTCCGTGTTCTCCATGGATCTGGAGTAGGGACCCCAGGATGTTGCCAGGAGGTGCTTTGAATGGAGTGTGGTGGATAGTTTGGCCACATATTCTAAGTTTCAAACAGTTTCTTATCTCCTCTCATCTCCTACCCTGTCCCCACCCCCAGGCTCTGATGTCCCTGTTTGTGCTGGCCTCCAAGGATGGTTGGGTTGACATCATGTACGATGGGCTGGATGCTGTGGGCGTGGACCAGCAGGTGAGGTGATGATGGGAAGGACTGTTTCTGGGTTCAAGTCATTCAGCCTGGGCTGGCTGCCAAGTGTAACCAGGCAAGCACGGGTCAGAAGAACACGCTGCAGCACACTGCAGGCTGCATCTGTAGGCCCACAGTCCATTCTAATTTCTTTTTCAAATGACAGGCGGACAGTTAAAAAAAAAACAAACAAACAAACCAACAACGGTACATTTGGCATGAAAAGTCTAAAGGATGGAGGACACTGGGCTCCCATTCCCTCAAGGCAGGGGTCAGGCAGAGCTACAGAGCAAGAAACAGCTACTTAGGTGGAGGTATAGCTGTCCTCGCCTGATGCCAACTCATTCCAGCCACTCAACCTGTCAGATGCCCGGAGCTATTTAAGTTTGTAGGTGGGCGGCTTCCCTGAGATGGTTTCCTATCAGGCTGATGTGACCCACGGGCACCTTCCTGCTCCCCCACCAGCCCATCATGAACCACAACCCCTGGATGCTGCTGTACTTCATCTCTTTCCTGCTCATCGTGGCCTTCTTCGTCCTGAACATGTTTGTGGGAGTGGTGGTGGAGAACTTCCACAAGTGCCGGCAGCACCAGGAGGAGGAGGAGGCGCGGCGCCGGGAGGAGAAACGACTCCGCAGGCTGGAGAAAAAGAGAAGGAGTAAGGAGAAGCAGATGGCCGGTCGGTAGTCTTTCCACGTCTCTCTGGGTCGTGCTTGACCTTGGCCTTGTGACTGCAGGGGGTTAGGAGCTGGGGCTGGGGGCCTGGGAGAAGTGCTCCGGGGGGCCCCCCCTCCTCATCTCCTTTCCTCAACAGCATGTCCGCCATTAGAGCCTGCATGAAGGAGACCAGGTCAGCCCCCATGGGGGAGGAGCTGCCCCCCAGGAGGCTCCCTGGGTCTCAGCCTCATACTCCCCAGAGGATGCCAGATAGAAACTGGACACTCTCCACTACCTGTCAGAGGAGGGACAGCAACCTGGCCTGACATCACATCTCCTGGTACTGGTGTGTCCAGTGACCCAGGGATTAGCCTAAGTGCCAACTCAGATCAGCCCAGGCTGGCCCAGCAAGTATTCCAATCTCTGGACTTGCTCAGTGTCCTTAGTTGCTCAGCCAGTGCTCAAGGGAGCCTGCAAAGAGACAATAGTTGAGAATGACCTTTGAACCCTACCCTTTCCCTTTCTCCAACGAAACTACCTGACTCCCTGATGACTGGAGGGTTTTTTTGTTTGTTTGTTTGTTTGTTTGTTTTTGTTTTGTTTTTTGCCATAGAGGAAAGAAAAGAAGCCCCAGGTGTGGTAGCACAAGCCTCTAATCAGAGCACGCAGGAAGCAGAAACAGAAGGATCCCAGGCTCAAAGCTAGCCTGGGCTACATAGTGAGTTTGAGGCCAGCTTGGACTGAACAGTGAGACCCTGTCTCAGAAAGCCAAACAAAGAATGGCAGGGTGAGAAAAAGGAAAGGACAGGAAAAGTCACTCCTCGCCCCCATCTCTGGACAGGCTTAGGTCATAGGAAAGCTAAATAACCACTCCCTGGCTCAAGACCCCCTCCAGGCTCCCAGCTCCTGTGCTCCCAGCATCTCTTGCACAGGGTGCGTGCGGCTTCACGCCCGCCGCCTTCATACTTTGCCACGGGCAGGCTGAGACACATAGGAAAGACACACAGAGTTAGGAAGAAAGGAGAGAGGTGCAGTAGCTGCTTTGTTTCTGGCATGTGTGCAGGTGTGTGTGCACCTGGCTCCCATTCGGGGCTCCTGTCTGTCTGGTGCTCTGTCATCTCTGTGCCTCTCTCAGTCACAGCCCACGTCCCTCCACGAGTCTCTCTCTCTCTGTGTGGGTTTCAAAGCCTTTGTGTGTCTCCCAGTGCCTCTCCCTGTTTGGTCTGTGGGTTTCCCTCCTCTCCACCCGCTCACAAACCGTCTGCCTTCCGCCGATCAGACGTGTGCCGCGCTCTCTGAGTTGCCTTTTGGTGTGTGGAAATGTGAGTACCACCAAATGAGCTAGGGGCTCCGTGTCTCTGCCCACCTTGTGCCTTCGGCTGCGTCTCCCGCTGCCTGTGGCAGGTGCTCAGAGGAGGGGGAGAGTGTGGAGTTACAAACAAGGATGAGAGTGGGATGGGGCCAGAGCTGCCGGGGGCAGGGACTCTGGCCCCAGGTGGTCATGAGTGGGTACAATTCTCCATCTCTCACGCCCACACATTACCCTCCAGAGGCCCCCTCTTCCCAGCTCTGGGTTGGGGTCTGGTCTCTGCTTCCCTGTAGATTCTAAAGCTGAGCAGGTATCATGTCCCCAGGGCCACACTCCCACTTCTGCTCCACCCACCGCACACCCCTTGCAGGGAGCTGCCTCAACAAGGCATCTGCAGATGGATTTTTTTTGGCAGGAGCCACTGTGGCCCCCTGCCTGACCAGCTGGCTTCTCTTTTGGGGTCTGTAAGCTATTCAGGTGTAGCTGAGGCCACAGCGGGGACTGTGGGGCGAGGGGGGGGGGGAGTTAGGAGTGGACATCTGTTCTGATGACAGGCTGCCTGGCCCCCCCCCCCTTCCAGTGCCTTCCTACCCCTGTAACTCTGGCGAGTTGGCTGAAACATTTGTCTTCTTCAGGTGCCCCGAGTCTGGGCTTGGATATTGAGAACCAGCTGCTAATGCTCAGCATACCCCATTTGTAGGCAGAGTTGAGGGCTGGAGCTGAGGAGGGGGCGGTGAGCTGCTGAGGGGCCCTGCCCAGCGCACCTGGTCTGGTCAATGACCAATGTCGTGTTTCGTTCTTTTAGATCTAATGTTGGACGATGTAATTGCTTCCGGCAGCTCAGCCAGCGCTGCGTCAGGTACTGCGTCTGGGGTGTGGTTTCACGCGTGTGGGGACATTCTCTTTGCTCTCTCTCCATGGCTCATTGATTCTATCCTCTAGGGGTGAAGGGTTGAGGGTCCTTGGGGGTCCCCAAGAGGGCAGGGCCTGAAGTGTTGGGTCTGTGTCGCCCCCCCCCCCCAACTAGCTGCCCAGTAGGCCTATGATAATAAGCTGGATAGACGTGAGCCTGGCATATCCTCTAGCTCAATAGATTTTGGAGGATCCAGCTCTTCTACAGAGGTCCCCAGCTTCTGCTCTTAGCACCTCCTCCCTGTCCTCCCGTCCTCACCATCTGACTAAGCTGCAAATCTCTCTGCCTTCTCTTGTCTGAAGAGGAGTCTTTGATCCAAGGGAGAGGATGAGAGGAGCGGTGAGGGGGAAGGATTTGTTTTAAAAATGTAGCAATGAATAATTGAACCAACTCATTAATAGTCAAGTAGCCGCGGTGGTCACATCATCACTGCAAACAGCAGGCCCGGGAATCGAAAGACTAAGCTGTAAGCTTCTCCGCTCCCCCCAGAAAGCCAGGGGTTCGAGAACAGGTTGAGTCCTTACCTCCAAAAGCTGTGCGTGTCTCTGGGGAGACTTCCCAGTGCCTGCCTCTTACCCTGGGCCCTACTCTGTCTCCTAGGCCCCTTATCCTGGTCCCCAGATGGAGGTTGGGAGGATCAAAGTCTATGGCAGGGCTGTGGGGCCTCATCCCATCCCCTGCCATCTTCACCTGGTGGTTGCCGGGCTGTTTTTCCCAGGATCCATCCCTCTGCTGGCCCTCCTCTTGCAATTTGGAAGACTAAAGCATGAGCGTGTGGATAATGTCTGTGTTTCCCAATTTTCACTAATCAAAGGCACATTTAATTGCTGATCAGAGCTTCTGAGCCACAGAAGGTCACATACTAAACGATGGTGAAGAAAAAAACTGTTTTGCCATTAAATTAGTCTATAGACTCTTCACATGAGCCAATGTATGATTTCTCTTAAGCCTTGAGAATTTTTTTTTTTAATTAAGAACGGAAGGCCTACGCCTTTAATCCCAGCACTCAGGAGGCAGAGGCAGGTGGATCGCTGTGAGTTCGAGGCCAGCCTGGTCTACAAAGTGAGTCCAGGATGGCCAAGGCTACACAGAGAAACCCTGTCTCGGAAAAAAAACAAAAACAAAAAAAACCGGAAGGCCTTCCCCGTTGAATGCTTTCTAAGCTGCTGAAGGCTTGGGGTTTGAGCCTGGGAACCACTGGCTGTACCGTTCCTTACTGCCCAACTCAGGCAGGCACCATCCTGGGGAAATGGGATGCTGGGTCTGTGAGGGGGTCAGAGCCCTCAAGGGGTACTCTGAGCTTTGGCAGGCCCTCATCTGTAGCCATGGTCCTGAGCTATGGTGTTTGACATTAACTAGTGTCTCTCTGAGGGTCTCAGGAGTCCCTGGCTGGTTTGTGTCTCTGTCGCTAGGATCCCCATGTCTCTGTGTTGGGATTCTTTTTCCAAATTTCTGACACTGTAGGGGATGTGGGGAAGTTGGAAGAAAATTGTCTTCGGCTTAATCCTTCCGAGGTATTGGGTAGCTGATTAGAGTGGAGACCGACAAATAGACACACTTGCCTTTCCCTCTAAACACTTCCCAAACACATGGTTGGCCCACTGAGGCTCCCTGGGGACTGTCCCATTAACTGGCACGTGTAGGCACAGCCACCAAGGCACTCCGTACCTACACCACAGTATACACTGGCTGTCTCATCCTAACCCTTTATCCAGGGGCCCTGGCCGCCTTCTGTTGGCACGTCCATTACTCTTTTTGGTTGTAGCAACAACCCAGACTCTGAACAGGGCCTCCAAACGTCTTATATCCCTCTTGTCTGGGCCTGGGGTTTATCCGGGTCTATATCAGAGCTTGCCACTCTTCACTGAGTAAGACTTACATGGAGAGACAGGACAGGGCTTCCTAGGAGTCACCTTAAAGGTGTCCCCAGCCCTCTTGGCCATGAATTTCTAATAGACTTCCAGATGCTGAGGTGCTGGTGTGCCAGTCTACCTACCGGTGATAAGATTGAAGCCAGGCTTCTTGTCTGGGTTTTCTGGAAGTCTCACATGTAAATCCTCGCCCCCCCCCCTCCTGCTAAAACACTTTCACTCACCCCTCTGCTGTGGCCCAGTGAAAGGGAAAAATTTCATCAGCGAGACACCAGACCTAAGCAGACATTTAGGTCTGAAGGGAGAGAGACTGGGGCTGCTGGGTGACATGACCAGCCCTGTGACACTTGACTTCCAGCACCATCTTTACTTTCCTCAGCCTCCTCTGGCCTCCATCTCCACTAACCCTCTTTATCCCCACCCCCACCCCACCCTACTTCTCCCAGGCCAGAGGGATCCACAGCAGCATGGCTTTTGCTGTATGTGGGGGGTGGGGGGTGGGGGAGGAACTGCTATTCCCAATCAGTGTCCTTTGCAAACCCTCTGCCCTGGCTGTGCCTTGGGCCCCCTGTGACCTCCACTAACTCACTGTGCCTAGTGCTGTCATTCACAGGCCCTTCCAGCTCTCCTCACTTGCCCCTGGGCCTCCTTAGAGGCCCAGTGCCCTTCTCCCCACTGTCTCGCTCTGAACTCTACTCTGCCTAAGGCAGTTCATGATACTAGTAGGAAGCAGGGACATCAGGCTTATGGCTGGGGTCTTGCTGTCTCTTTCTGGTGCTGGGCCATGGGCTTTCTGGGTCTCTCTGGATGACAGAGGGGCTGCTGGAGGATAGGCCACTCTAGTTGGTTTGGTGTTCCTTGGACCTGTGTGTTAATGGAGGGTTTCCTTGATGCCTGCTGATCTGTGCTGGGGGTTGAAGGTAGAAAGAGGGCTTGGGACCAGTGGGCCATGAATAGATGTCCTGCCTCAGTCATGCCTCCCTACTCCTCTGAGTTGCCTGGAGGGTCCCTGGCTGAATGCAGCCCCACCACCATCACTCAGACTCCTGACGCAAGGCTGGAAGGCAGAATTGTTGTTGGTGATACCTCTATTTAGCCCCGGTGTGCCTACAGAAGTCAGGTTGCGTTAAGGGGGTGGGGTGGGGTGGGGTGGTGGGGTGGGGGTGGGGGTCGAGGGGACTTCTCCCTTCCAGCCTCCCCTCGACATTGTCTCAACTAATAACGGGGCTAATAAGGAGCTGCTTCTTCTAACCTAATTGTATTCAAACATTTTAGTTAATTCTCCATTCATATTTTAGCATAATGGGATCGGGTGTTCTCGGCATTTATGGAGATTAATGCAGAGAAAGAGTTCCGGCTGCTAAGGCAAAACAGGGCGACTAGCGCCCTCTGGTTCTCATGGTACTGAAGGAAGGAAGGAAGAGGCCTTGGCTGGCTCAACCACCCTCCACTATCGGGTGTGGATGACCTGCGGTCTCTCGCCATCATTTGCCCCTGGCCTCTCCACTCCCCATATTCTTGAGTGTCAGGAAGGCCACCTAAACAAATAAAGCCGCACTTGGCTGGCCCATCTCTGAAAACAAAAGAGATGATCTCAGGTACCTCTGAGGTGTACCTGGCCTTGCTGGGTCTGTGTCCCACCCCCACCCCCACCCCCACCCTGGTTATCCACACCTCAAGGCCGATATGGAGAGGGTTTGGGTGGGCTTGCAGAGTAGTCTGCCAAGCCAAACCTGCCACTTCCGGACACTCTTCTTCCTTTGGCTTTTGGTGGGGACTTACACACCCCTCCTCTCAGGCCATTCCCTACCTCAGTTTACCTCTCTGTAAAGGAATCCTCTGCATGGGAAAAGATAGTTGTATATGAGCTGGCCTGGGCCTAAAGCTTTCTGCCGTCCCTGCGCCAGCTGGTCCCTGGCATGGGCCTCAGAGGCTGTAGGCCTCCCTGACTGGCTTCTGCCAAGACCTCCTGAGAGAAGAAAGGCTGTCTGGGACCTGAGGCTGCCCATGCCTTCCCAGTGGGGGCTCTCTTCCTTCTGTGTGGCTTTCTGTGCAGCCAATCTGTTGGCACATTTCCAGATAGCGTGCCCCCCACCCCCAACCTTGGCCTGGCCCTTACCTCAGCACCTGGAGGAGGGCTCCTGAAACCTGCCCCCAGATTTCTCTTGCCTGACTTGGCAGAATAACCTTCTGGCACTGTGACTTTTCTAAGCGGTTTGGCTAACTACAAGAGCAACAGCATGCCTGTGACAGATCTCAGACAGCACTTCCAGCCCAGCCTGTGGTGTCAGGCCGCCCCAATACCCAGGGTAGGCTGGGTACTGCCTCATTAGAAACTGGGTGAGTCTGTGGGTGCCACCTCCTAGCTTAAGTCTGAAAGAGAACAGAACCATGGGCCTCTGTCTCTACCCTCCCCGCCCGAGGCTGTGGGGCACAGTCCGCTGGAGGCCCTGTGGTAGGTCAAGCAGGCAGCCAAGACGTCCAATTTCCAATCTCTGGTCCTATCACAAATCCCAGCTGTGTAATCTCTTTGGCAGCCCCACAGGCTAAGCTTGGAGAAGGCATTGCAGCCCTCCCTCAGTGGCTAGAGCTCCCTCAGAGCCCGATTAGATGGGGGTCTTTCATCTTATTGATCTACTTTGCTGCTGAACATGGAATCAAAGGTGTTATAAGGAGCTGGTGGTAACTTAGTGACTGCCCTAGGATACAGGCTCACCCAGTGTCTGATGTAGTGGAGGGGCTCTGCATGTCCCCATCCCGTTCCGCCCTGACCGCAGGCAGTAGAACAGATGCTTGACAGGGGACAGGCCAAAACAGCTGTCTCCTGCAAAGGGCAGCTGGGGAGTTGGGGTGGGGGTGGGGAGGTTGGGATGCTGGTGACCGGAATGTTTCAGCACTGGCAGTAGAGGCTGGCAGCAGCAGGGAGGGGCTGTGGGTGGAGGGGTGTGGGAGACAGGGCCTGATGTTCGCTCTACTACTCTCTTCCTCGCCCCACCAGAAGCCCAGTGCAAGCCTTACTACTCTGACTATTCACGCTTCCGGCTCCTCGTCCACCACCTGTGTACCAGCCACTACTTGGACCTCTTCATCACTGGTGTCATCGGGCTGAACGTGGTCACTATGGCCATGGAACATTATCAGCAGCCCCAGGTAAGAACAAGTGGTGGTCTGGGTGTGGTAGCACACGCCTATTTTAATCCCAGCACTCGGGAGGTAGAGACAGGTGGATGGCTGTGAGTTCGAGGCCAACCTGGTCTACAAAGTGAGTCCAGGACAGCTAAGGCTAACAGAGAGACCCTGTCTCGGAAACAAAACAAAACAAAACAAAACAAAAAAGAACAAGTGGTGGGCCAACAGCCTTGGGACCTTCCCAGGTGAGGCAACAACCTGAACTATATAGCCTCTGGGTGCCAGGAAAGTATTGGGAGCACTACGTGGGTCCTTGTACCTGCAGGAGTGTCCTTAGAGGTGGCCATCACCTTTGTTTTATAGATGAAGACACTGGGTCTCTGAGGGTTATTAGTTGGCTTGACCAACATCACACAGCTAGAAGTGGGGAACCAATACATTTTTTATTGAGCATCTACTATGGATGGCTCCTGGCTTTGGGAAGTGAAGAAGACAGACTGATGTTTACCTTTCAAGACTTAGACTCCATCTAGTAAATACTCCGCCCCCCCCCAGACTCGTCTGGTTCCAGTCACCCTTCTCATCTGCCTTCCAGCCCCCCAGTTTCCCTATCTGGATAAGGAGGAGGTGGAACTGATAATGTGCAAGCCTCTTTCCAGACTTAGTGCTCTGTGCCTTTCTTGGCACACACTCATGTGTTCCTTTACCACCTCGTGAGGGGAAATGAAGCGCCAGGCTTGAAAAGTCATGGGATAATGGCCAGTGGTGAGCCATCATGGTAGGAAATGGGGGAAGCGGGCTCCCTTAGCTTCACCCTGCTTCCCAGTTCTGGGAGGTATGGTGATGAAAGGGCAGGGCAGGCTTTTGCCTTGGCCCTAAGGAAACACTGCATCTGGTCCCCACTCCTGCCAGATCCTGGATGAGGCTCTGAAGATCTGCAATTACATCTTCACCATCATCTTCGTCTTGGAGTCAGTTTTCAAACTTGTGGCCTTTGGCTTCCGCCGATTCTTCCAGGACAGGTAACGGTGGGTGGAGAGAGGTCTGGGAGAGTTGAGAGTGAATAGAGGCTTGTCTCCTGGGGAAATACCCAGAAGGCTTTGAGCCTGAAGACCTTTCTTAACTCCTGAGAGTCCCGGTTGCCACCCTAGAACTGATGGTGATGGTGTGTCAGGGATCTGGGGCTTAAGGGATGGGAGGGGACTCGGGGTCTGACAAGGCCAAGGCTTAGAGGGCTTTGGCAGCAAGAATTCGCTGTAGCTTCAGATGGCGCTTGCGGCCACGGAGCTTGGAGCTGGACCACCTGGGTTGGATTTGAATCCCAGTTCTACTACTTAGTGACTTTGGGTGAGCCTCGGTTCCCTCATCTGTGAAGTGTAAGCTAACTCTATCCGTATCAGAGTTGTGACACAGGTATAGAGCTCTTAAAACAGTGCTTGGCACAAAGTAAGCAGATAAATGCTGAAAACAAAGACAGATGAAGCGAGGTGCCGTGGCTCAAGCTTGTAGTCTCAGCACGCTGCCAGGCCGAGAGAGGAGGAGCGTTTGAGTTCAGTTTGAGCAAAAACACCATATGTGGGGTGGGGGGGAGGGGGCAGGGGTTGGGAGAGAAATAATGATCACAAATGAAAAGTACAGGCCCTTCCCAGTTCTACTTTTCTATGCTACCATGGTACCCTCCCCCAACCCCCGTTCCCCCACTCAGGGAGCTGCCTTCCCCATTTTCCAGATGGAACCAGTTGGACCTGGCTATTGTGCTTCTTTCCATCATGGGCATCACACTGGAGGAGATTGAGGTCAATGCTTCTCTGCCCATCAACCCTACCATCATCCGTATCATGAGGGTGCTCCGTATTGCCCGAGGTATGTCCAATGACGGTCAGCACCCGTGCCTGCCTTCCCATGGTAACCAGCTCGTAGAAGGGGACAAAGAGAGCCAGGTTATAAGGATGGCTATGAGTTTCCAGGGGCTTCCTCCCAGCCTCTGCCATACGGGCTTGTCCACCATGAGTGGGTTGGGGTATGGGTGGATCACCCCCACCAGCTCCAGCCCAGCCTGGCTCTCTCAGCTATGTGATGGAGAACCCGGAAGGGCCAGCTCATGACACCATCCTGTTCCGTAGTGCTGAAGCTACTGAAGATGGCTGTGGGCATGCGGGCGCTGCTGGACACGGTGATGCAGGCCCTGCCCCAGGTAGCTGGGAAGTGGGGTGGGCAGAAGGGAAGGGTCCTCCTGGGGAGGAGGAGGAGGTGCCCTCCGAAAGGGCAGGGGCCTCAGGGAAGCTGACTGGAGAGCCAGCAGCATCTTTTCCATTTCTTTTCCTCTTCTCCAGGTGGGGAACCTGGGACTTCTCTTCATGTTATTGTTTTTCATCTTTGCAGCTCTGGGCGTGGAGCTCTTTGGAGACCTGGGTGAGTTGAGGTTGCGGATAGCGGAGGTGCCAGGGATGGAGGCCAAGGGGGACTCATGAGACAAACATGGCTTTTCCCCCTTTTCCCCTTCTTCCCCCAGAGTGTGATGAGACACACCCCTGTGAGGGCTTGGGGCGGCATGCCACCTTTAGGAACTTTGGTATGGCCTTTCTGACCCTCTTCCGAGTCTCCACTGGTGACAACTGGAATGGCATTATGAAGGTGAGAGCCCACAAGATGGGGACCCCTCCCAGGGGCTGCTGGAACAACCGGAAGGGTGCTCTAGTCTCTGGCCTAAGATGCTTTGAGAAGATGTATTAGCCATGGCCCCTTGTCGCCCAGGTCACACACTCTGAACTCTCTTCCTCAGGCTGTGCTCTGACTCACTCATGCTTCCCCCCAGCATCCTCAAATACCCTTCTATGGCCAGGATACTGACATCCCTTGTCATCCGGGTCCTTCTCCTCCCCCTGCACCCTGATTTTCCACGACGGCTTCAGCGGCTGTCCTCCCCACCCTCATGCCTCTGCCCTTGACACCTCCCACAGGACACCCTCCGGGACTGTGACCAGGAGTCCACCTGTTACAACACAGTCATCTCACCCATCTACTTTGTGTCGTTCGTGCTCACGGCCCAGTTCGTGCTGGTCAACGTGGTCATAGCCGTGCTGATGAAGCACCTGGAAGAAAGCAACAAAGAGGCGAAGGAGGAGGCAGAGCTGGAGGCCGAGTTGGAGCTGGAGATGAAGACCCTCAGCCCACAGCCCCACTCCCCGCTGGGCAGCCCCTTCCTCTGGCCTGGGGTGGAGGGTGCCAACAGCCCCGACAGCCCTAAGCCTGGGGCTCCACACACCACGGCCCACATTGGAGCAGCCTTGGGCTTCTCCTTTGAACATGCCACGGTGAGCAATGGTGCCCCTTCCAAAGGGCCATGGGGCAGGGAGGGCAGGGCAAAGGGCAGCAGCTCACTGAGGGCCTAGAGGAACCCAGCAGGCCCCAGGGCTTCTCCCCCATCCGCCTGCTCCTCTTACCTTGATGTTGAGGGACTAGGTGCCGCACAGCACTTCCCAGAATGGCTGCCTGGCAACCCTCTAGCAAAGCGGTGGCAGGCTGGCTAGCTCCCCCAGCCTGGTGTGGCTTCCCCTTGTAGGCTCTTAGGTTCAAGGCTAAGTCTTCTGTTTCCTTCCTGTCTCTCTCTCTTTTTTTTTATCCTTACCCAATTGTCAAACCTCTTTCCTACACACTCTCTTACCTTCCATCTCCCCATCCTTCCATCTTCTCTTTATCTCTCCTTCTCCCCTGTGGACCCTGATCACTCTCACCTCTCACCTCTCCTTTCTTCCTGTATCTTTCCCAATACTCCCCTTTCTCATCTCCCTGTTGCTGTGTGTGTGTGTGTGTCTGTGTGTGTATGTGTGTCTGTGTGTTGGTGTGCACATGCCACATGGGTTTCACTTCCACTTGCTCTTCCTGCCCTTTGCCAACCCTCTTCCCTGACACTTCTCTCCGGCTCCCCTTATGGGCTGGTCCTCCCAGGACAGACAGCTGTTTGACACCATCTCCCTGCTGATCCAGGGCTCCCTGGAGGGGGACCTGAAGCTGATGGACGAGCTGGCAGGCCCAGGGGGCCAGCCCTCTGCCTTCCCTTCTGCCCCCAGCCGGGGTGGCTCCGACCCACAGGTTACTGTGCCCTGTCATGTGCCGAGCTGTGCCATGCCGTGCTGTGCTTCTGGGGTGGCTGGGGGTGTTGCCTGCCCACTGGGTAGCTAGAAAATGAGCAGCTGAAGGGCCACACAGTTGGGCACTGCACTTGGCAGGAGGCAGTTGGGAGACGGGGGGGGGGGGGGGGGGGCGCTGCAGGCTCTGCAAAGTAGGGAAATCACCCATTCTGGGGAGACAGAGAGGTGGAGGAGGGGCTTGGAGAGATTTGTAAGAAAGAATCTGGAAGAGAGAAGAGATGGAACAGTGGGGCTAGAAGGCTAGGTATCAGGCCCAGGCAAGAAGAGCCTCTGAGGCTAGTGCAAGGGGCCGTGGGACTCATAGAGGGACGTGTTTTAGCTAGTCTATTTCTTCTGTAGTGTCCAGTGCACATCCACACTCCTCTGGTGGCCTTGTAAGTGCGAAGCCCACCGGGACATGATGAGAGCTGTCTTAAGCAGTTTTCTGTCCTGAGGGAATAGAAGTGAATTCTGGAACAGAAGCGGAAAGTAGGACTTGGTTTCCTCACCAAATGCAATCCCTTTCCTCAGCACCCAGTGTGCTCTTCAGCAGCCCCAGTATACCCTGAGCCTTGGCTTTCTGGGTCCCTCCAGCGCTGCTCTCCTCCCATTGGCCCAATACTCCTTCAGTACCCCGCCCCCACCCCAGTCAGGGACTACAGATCTAGAGTGGATTAAGGAGATGGGTGTGGATTATAGCGGAATCCTAGGGGCACAGACTGTTGGGAGAAGGGATAGGCCCACAGGTTCCTAGGTAGCCAATAACCTGGAGGAAAATAGACAGTGATTTTTTTACATGGTAAAGACCTGTACCTGGCATGGTGGTGCATGCCTTTAATCCCAGCCCTTGGGAGGCAGAGGCAGGCGGATCCCTGTGAGTTCAAGGTCAGCCTGGCCTACAAAGCAATTCCAGGACAGCCAAGATAACACAGAGAAACTCTGTTTCAAAAGGGGGGGGAAAAAAAGCCCCATGCCTCTTGTTAGGATTTAGTCTCAGACCTGGCAGTGACCTAGAATGATAGGTAGGAAAGTCGTCCCCCCCTCCCCCCGCCAACCTCCCCCATTCTAAACTAAGCCCATGGGAAAGGTGGGGATGGAGGTGGGATAGGACAGAGATCAGAACAGCTCACTCACCCAAACACCACTCACCCCCCTCCTCCTCTAATATCTTGCAAATGCTGAAGCTCCTAGGTGAGCCAGCCAGATAATGTGGTGGCCCAAGTGCACCCCCTTCATCCTAGCTGGGAGAGCGCTTCTCAAGGCCCACATTGGAGAGGGGGAGCAGGTTGCAGGCAGATGGAGGAGGGCCCATGAGGGGAGAAGCCAGAATCTGGGGGCAGGCCAAGTCCTGCTAGGCTTTTGGAAGCGAAGAGAATAGGCAGAAAACAGCCCTCAGATTGGTGGCATTGTCCCCAGCGCACCCCCCACCACCACCACCATGCTGCTCTGTCTGTGGAGAGGAGACTAGGCTTTGCTGGCCTTTCTTCATTCTTTCTTTTTTTTTTTTTTGGAATCATCTTTATGAGAGTGGAAGCCCTCTCCCTGGGTGGTGGTAGTGTGGGAGGGGGCTGCTAAGATGCCTGGGGTATCTTTAGAATGTGTTTCTGCGTCTCTTGGTCTCTTTGCTTTGCCAGTGTTTGCTCTGTCTCTTTGGTGCCTGCTGCAGACTCTCTGATCAGAGCAGGGGGTTGAACTGGGAGAGGGGAGGCGTTGCGGGTATATTGGGCGAGGGGCGGGGAGTGAAATGGGATGCCTTCCTCTCCGGCTTTGTGGAAAGGGGAAGTGGGGGCTGCTAGCGTGCCCAGTGTGCGTCCTGGTTTCTCATGCCTGCTCATCTCTCTCCTGTCTAGATCCCCCTAGCTGAGATGGAGGCTCTGTCTCTGACGTCAGAGATTGTGTCTGAACCGTCCTGCTCTCTAGCTCTGACGGATGACTCTTTGCCTGATGACACTCACACACTCTTACTTAGTGTCCTGGAGAGCAATGTACATGCACACATCCCTTGCTGCTCCCTCAGCCTGGGCTAGGCTGTCTGCAGGGCTCCAGACCCTCCTCCCACTCTGTGCCCAGGTCCTTGCCCAGAGGCATTCATTCACCTGTGGGCATAAAGTGCCCCAGCCTTTGCTGGCATGAATTCTTCCTTGCCCCCTCCCCCAGGAAGGGAGGCTATAAAGGAATTCGATAAGATATAACCAAGACCCTGCTCAGAGGGTTACATGGGCATCGAAGGTGACAGGTTTATTCCAGGAACGGCAGCCCAAAACAGAAGTTGCTTGGGAGCTAGGTTCTGTCTTTGGAGCCCTGTACCAGCCAGCCCTCCTTCCCTGCTCCTCTCCTCCTGCCTCTCCCTCATGAGACTCACTGGTTTCCTGGGTGAGACACACATCTCTGCTGCCACCATCATGCCCTCCTCCCACCCCTCCCCCTCCCCCTCCCTCCAAAAACTGTTCCTGTCTCCTCTCTCGCTGCTGTCCCTGTGTGTCCTTGTGTCCTATCCTTAACAAGCTCCGGGGTGGAGGGGGGGGGCAGTGGAGGCTGGCTTCTTGGTACTTTGGCCTTTCTACCCTTCCTCAGTTTCCCTCTGCCCCTCTGACAGTGAGCAGCCCCCTCTCGTCGGTTGCCTTCTGTCGTGAGAGCCAGCCAGCTGAGGCAGGATCTGGATCAAAGCCCCCCCCCACCCCCCCACACCCTCGGAAGATCTCTAGAGGGTGTGGCTGGCTGGAAGCAGTGGGTCCTGGGATTGAGACTAGAAGGGAAAGACTCAAACTACCCTCCACTTGCTGGGACTGTGACCAGCGGAGCCCATGTGGCAAAAAGAGCTTTGCAGCCTCCCTAAGAACTAGGGGTGGGCGGCCCAGAGAAAGGGATTCTAAAGGGGGAGAGAAACTCTTGGGATGTAGCCTTGGTTCCCTATTCTGGGGTTCGGGGCTGATTGCTGCCTTTCTTTGAAACAGGTTTTCCCAAACCCACTCCCACCCCCAAGTCTGTCCACTGAGGGAGTACTGAGTCCCCAGTACCCAGGACTTGCTACCTGCCTCCACCCTCCAGGGTCTCTGTGTGGTTAAAGTAGATCTGGAGACTAGGCTGGGACACGCCCCTTGTGTTCCCCTGTTATTTAACCTGCATGAATCTAACTAGGGCCAGTCCCCTTGTGCATCCCTGGGGTAACTCGGGTTATTTAAGAGGACTTCATGCAGTGCTGGGGGGCTGCTCCCTCTTCTTTCCTTCCTTCCTAGTCCTTCACCATCCATCCCCAGCCCAGAGGCTCACGGGTGATCCTGTGGGTATGCTCTCGGGATGGGGCCTCTCCACGCCTCCCTCCATATATGTAGAGACTCACTGTATGTCTTCCCACCTCCCACCATGCTCATACCCATCACCTTGGCCTAGGAGGGTGTGGAGGTGGGGTGTGGGTAGGTTAGGGGGAGGACTGTGGGTCTGGAGGCAGGAGGGCTTAGTTCATGCTGGCTAGCTTCTCCTCGGCTACCAAGCCCAGAGGCATGCTCTTCACCCTATCCTCTGGTCCTTTTGCAGATGGTACCCCACCCTGAGGAGGCGCCAGTGCCCCTGGGACCAGACCTGCTGACTGTGAGGAAGTCTGGTGTCAGCCGGACACACTCTCTGCCCAATGACAGCTACATGTGCCGCAATGGGAGCACTGCCGAGAGATCCCTAGGACACAGGGGCTGGGGGCTCCCCAAAGCCCAGTCAGGTACCCGAGCTTAGCCCGCTCAAGGAGAGCCAACTTTGCCTAAGATGAACAAAAGAAGTGTCTCTCTTGTTTTGAGGAAACCCTGGGCTAAGGGGAAATGCCCAGACTGGAAGAAGTAACTTTCATCCCAGGGCAGTGAGGGGTAGAGGCCCCGATGGGGGCGGGGCTCAAAGACTACCCTCTACTCACCCTTCCATGTCCCTTCTCCACAGGCTCCATCTTGTCTGTTCACTCCCAACCAGCAGATACCAGCTGCATCCTACAGCTTCCCAAAGATGCACCACACCCTGCTCCAGCCTCACGGGGCCTCCACGTGGGGCGCCATCCCTAAACTACCCCCACCCGGCCGCTCCCCTCTGGCTCAGAGGCCTCTCAGGCGCCAGGTAAGCAAGTGTGGAGGGCTAGACTTGGCCTCTGTGGTGCGGTTCTTTCCGCCCCGCCCGCTGCCCCGCCCCCCCCCCCCCCCCCCCGGTTTTTCAAGACAGAGTTTTTCTGTGTAGCCTTGACTGTACTGGACTCACTTTGTAGACCAGACTGGCCTCGAACTCACAGTGATAAGCCACCCACCACCCGGCTAGCGGTGGGGTTCTTTATTGGAACTCCTATGCTGTTGGTGATGACCAGAGTGATGCTTTCATTCTTCCAGCAAACGTATATTGTGTGCCAATAATACCACAGCTCTAAAGCCAGGCGTGGTGGCACACACCTTTAATCCCAGCACTTGGGAGGCAGAGGCAGGCGGATCTCTGTAAATTCAAGGCCAGCCTGGTCTATAAAAGTGAGTCCAGGACAGCCAAGGCTACACAGGGAAACCCAATCTTGAAAAACCAAAAAAAAAAAGAAAAAGAAAAACTAAAGCAAAAACAAAAAACAAACAAACAACCACATAAAAAACAAACTACAGCTCTAGGTACTAGGGACACGGTACTGGGTAAAGCAGAAGAGATTGGCGTTTGCCCTCCCACCCCCTCCCCATGCACACACCTTGTTTTGCTGAGGAGGCCTAGGGTCCAGGGAACAGTTGTTGCCAGGGGAACTGACATTCAGTGGAGGTGGTACCCATGTATGAAGGGTCCCAATCCCAGGCTCAGAGTTCCCCCAAATTCTTTACACTTTGGATTAATCTGGGGAACACAAGGCAGGGTTTAGGTGTCTTTACTTCTGGCCAACCCTGGGGGTCCACTGTCCATGAACCAGACAGGTAGTGACTGATGGAGGCAAATGAAGTTTCTGTGCCTTGTGTTGACGGCTATGGTTCCTGAGCACAGATATACGGATATCTGTCGGCCCCATGCTGTTGGGGAGCGGCATGGTACCCTCCTCCTGCACCCACTCACCAAGCAGCTTCCTGCTGCTAGGCACTGGGACACAGTTCCTGCTCTCTGAGCTCAGTCTCAGAACGGAGGCACACGTGCAATCATTTCACTGCAGCCACGGGTTAGAGCCGCACGGTGCTTGTGTGCATTGTAGCAGGGAGCCCAGAAGAGACAAGGGTTAGTTTTTCTTGAAGTAGATTGCACTCAGCAGAGAAAACACGTGTTCTGCAGAGGGAGGGATACTTGCTGTTGGGAAGGGTACTCAAGGCCAAGGGAACTGTTACCTTGCTCTCCCTAAAGGCCAGAGGCACAACAAAGGCACCAGCTTGGAAAGCAGAGCTGGCACCATTTCTTTCTGGCCTCCCAGGGCCCAAAGACTGCAGAGAGCTCCTCCTGCAGGGTTTGGGGAAGTGGGGCACCGAGGACAGAAGAAAGGTTTGGTGGTTGAAGGGGAGGTGTGAACCACGGAGCTCATGGCCCCCTCCTCTCAATAAGAGAGGCTAATAGGGTGGTCCTGTAACTTCATGGGGGTCCGGGACGCCCAGCCTGACAGAAAGGGTAAAAGAGCATCCACGTTGTAAAGGAAATCCCTGGGCTGAGCTGGACATCCACTTCCTACAGGCAGCAATAAGGACTGACTCCCTGGACGTGCAGGGCCTGGGTAGCAGAGAAGACCTGCTGTCAGAGGTGAGTGGGCCCTCCTGCCCTCTGACCCGGTCCTCATCCTTCTGGGGCGGGTCGAGCATCCAGGTGCAGCAGCGGTCCAGCAGCCAGAGCAAGGCCTCCAAGCACATCCGCCTGCCGCCAGCCCTTTGCCCAGGCCTGGAACCCAGCTGGGCTAAGGACCCTCCGGAAACCAGAAGCAGCTTAGAGCTGGACACGGAGCTGAGCTGGATTTCAGGAGACCTCCTACCCAGCAGCCAGGAAGAACCCCTGTCCCCACGGGACCTGAAGAAATGCTACAGTGTGGAGGCCCAGAGCTGCCGGCGTAGGCCTGGGTCCTGGCTAGACGAACAGAGGAGACACTCCATTGCTGTCAGCTGCCTGGACAGCGGCTTCCAACCCCGCCTATGTCCAAGTCCCTCAAGCCTGGGGGGCCAACCTCTTGGGGGCGGCCCTGGGAGCCGGCCTAAGAAAAAACTCAGCCCACCCAGTATCTCTATAGACCCCCCGGAGAGCCAGGGCCCTCGGCCCCCATGCAGTCCTGGTGTCTGCCTCAGGAGGAGGGCGCCATCCAGTGACTCCAAGGATCCCTCGGCCTCCGGCCCCCTTGACAGCACGGCTGCCTCACCCTCCCCAAAGAAAGACGGGCTGAGTCTCTCTGGTTTGTCTTCTGACCCATCAGACCTGGACCCCTGAGTCCCACCCACTATCCCTCACACTTTTCTCCACTGGGTGCAGATCCTAGCTCCGCCTCCTGGGCAGTATTTCTGAAAAGTCCCATGCAGCAGCATAAGCGGAGAGGCACGTCATCTGCTTCTTTAGTAGCTGGGGGATTACAAGCAGGACCTCCAGAGAGTCTGGAGAGAACACAGCCCTGGCACCTCTGCCGGGAAGAAAGAGAGGGAGAAGCCCAGTGTGGCCGAGGCTCCCGACACCAGGAGCTGTTGGGAGAAAGCAATACGTTTGTGCAGAATCTCTATGTATATTCTATTTTATTAAATTAATTGAATCTAGTATATGCCGGATGTACGACATTTTGTGACTGAGGGGACTTGTTTCCTTCTACTTTTATGTGTCTCAGAATATTTCTGAGGCGAAGGCGTCTGTCTCTTGGCTATTTTAACCTAAAATAACCAGTCTAGTTATATTCCCTCTTCTTGTAAAGCACAAGTTGGGACCGTGAGTGTATTACAACCCAGCGGCGGCCCATCTTCAGTGGAAAGCAAAAACCATTTTGGAAACTGTCATGTAACTTAATTTTCTCCTTTAACCTCGTCATCATTTTTCTGTAGGGGGAAAAAAAGAGAAAAAGAGAAAAAAAAAGAGATTTTACAAATGAAATGGAACCTTTTTATATATACATACATACATATCTATATATCTATATAAAATAAAGTAATTTTCCAAAATAAAAAGTTAATCCCAGTCCAGAGTAAAAGCAAAGGGGATGGAGAGATAGCTGTGTTTAGATGACCGGAGAGAGTCCTGGAGATGGAAAGTGGGCGGTGGGAGGGAAGATTTGGGGTTGCCCCTGTGTGTGTGTGTGTGTGTGTGTGTGTGTGTGTGTGTGTGTGTGTGTATGAGTTGGTATGTATGAGCTGTGTGCCTGAGAGAGGAGGGACTCAAATGCCAGTCCTGGAGGGCTCCATCCCTGTACCACCTCTGTCAGCACAGAGAAGAGCAGCAATACTGTTCTGGGAGTGGGAGTCAGGGGCTGCTGTTTCTTTCCAGCACAGCTTTATCGAAGCCTCTGAACAAGGCAGCTCAGGGAGTGTGAGCAATTCCAGATTAATTCTTGTTTCTGCTGACAACTATCAGCTGCATATTGAAAGCTGGAAATTGGCATAATGAAGCTGTTTTGCTTATTGGGGCCAACGGAGGAGGCCGGGAGGCAGCCCCTGGCTGCTGCAGATCTAAATGTAGGGATTAATGGGGGGAGGGGCAAATGCTTGGGGGGTGGGTGGGCGGGTTCCTGCCCTGTTCTTCCACCCCAGCATTTGCCACACTCTGCCTGGGTGGTGACCTGAGGTGTCTGGGCTAAAAGCCTCTTGCCTTGGGCCTCACCCACCTGCCTGCTGATATTAAGATTAATCTGTGTAAACAGGACAGGTCACCCCTCCCAAGGATGAGACTACAAGGACCAGGGCTGGAGACCAGAGGTGACCCGAATACTGAGCTAGGGGAGCTGGCTCCCTGAGGGGTGATGAATGATACAACCAAGGTGCTTACATGGTCCTGCTGCTGCTTGCCCAGCGGGAGGGAGCTGGAGCAGAGAGAGGTTGATGTCCTAGTGCCGAGAGGGAATAACCAGAGATGCAGCCAGCCTGTCAACCCCTGGCCACCCCAAACATCTGTCCCACTAACGGTCTCTTGAACATGCCTGTCCCCTTTAAGTCAGGGGTGTGTGTGTGTGTGTGTGTGTGTGTGTGTGTGTGTGTGTGTGTGTGTGTGTGTGTGTATGAGGCAGCGACCACTGAGCTGCACACCCAGTCCTGGATTTGTTTCTTGAAGCTTCAGCGACGTCCCTCACTCACCAGCCCCCGACCTACACAGGCAGCTGGGAGCCCAGGGTGCCAGGTTGCTGGTTGCTGGGAGGCTGGACCTGCAGGCGTTCTTCCTCTGGCCTATTTCCTAAGCTGAGAGAGCTTTTCTGATTGCTCTTTTGGGCAAAAAAAAAAAAAAAAAAAGATACCACTCATTGAAACAAACACCTGGTTTGATCTCCCTAGGGTGTATGATAGTGCCAAGCTCTGATCCCTCTAGCCCTCTCAGCTGGAGAATGGTGGTGCTTGTAGAAGCTGGCTTTTCTTTCTTTCTTTTTTTTCTTTTCTTTTTTTTTTTTTAAGGAAGCTGTGCAAAATTCCTAGAGTTTTGCCACCTGGATCTAGAGATTAAGCTTCTGTATTTTTGTAAAATTCTGTAGCCGTCTGTCCTTTATGGGTGGGAGGTTTGGGAAGGAGGGGTTCTGGGATTTCCAGCCCTCCACTTCTTCCTCTTGGGGCTAGAAGATTCTGGGTCAAGGCTAAGCAGAGGGCTGAACCCTCTCCCTTTACCCAGACTTCTCTTATTACCCTCCCTCACTGCCCCCTGCCCCTGCTTTGCTCTTCTCAGTAAGGACTAAGGAAGCTTGCCTGGGGCCACACTGCTTATGCTTTAGGGCTGCTCTCTGGAGAGCTACTTGTGCCACCCCGTGAGAAGGCAAGCTCCCCTCACCAAGATTACACACACACACATACACACACACACACCATCTGTGGTCCCAAGCACTCTTCTAGCAGGAAACAGCACCTTACGGGGGCATCAGGAGACCAGCCTGGGCTATGCAATACTCCCTGCCAAAAACAAACAAAAGCCTCTGGGCAGAACAGTAACAGTGGTCATGGTCTTTGCCAGCAGCTGGAGATCTTGGGGCAGGTGGGGCTGGGGAGAAAGCAAGCTTGGAATCTCACAGGAGCTTCTGAGATGGGGTGGTGGGGTAGGGCAGGTGCCTTTGGCAGCCCTAGCATCTATCTTCCTGGGTGCTTCGCCTTCGTTTAGTCCTCTTTCTGGGGTTCAAAGAGAAAAGTGTGTCAAGAGCACCAGGCCTCCACCTCAGGCTTGGCTGCTTTGGGTTTTCTCCACCCCCAAGGCTCCAGGAAAAGGCCTGCCTGGGGGTGTGGGGAACTGGAAAGAAGGAGTGATCTGAGCTGGTGCTAAAAACAAACCTGAGGCTCACACACAGTCTCTCACTCACTCCTCCAAATGCTTAAGCTTAGGGAAGCACCGGCTAGCATTTTTCCAGGCAGCAGCGGGTTCAATGGGGTTAAGGGGCTTGCCTGAGGTGACGCAGGCAGGACTGAGCAGAGTTAGGATCTGACTCTAGGGCTGGCCTTCTGCAGCCCACACCACCCCAAGTCCGCTCTCATTGGGGGTCGGGGGGGAGGGGAATGGGAAGTGATGGGAAGAATCACACTTCCAGAATGAACCGAGTTCACAAGGAGGCCAGGGGACACTTTCTTAAAGCAGTTAAGTTTGGATTCTAGAACTGTGTGTGTGTTCTCTGTGTGATACGCTGGGTAGGTTAGAGAGGTCCACTGGCCCCACCTGGTGAGATGCTGGCTTCCGACATGATCCCAGCCCGCAGGGTTGGTGGAGGCACCCTTTGACCCTGGATGCTTTCCAGGAACTCCAAGCAGATGCAGAATCTGCAGTCACTCCAGGTCTCTGGGCAACGCCCCACCCAAGAATGGCCCTGCCCTTTGATACCCTGGCACCTGCTCACCTCAGCCACCTCTGTCTCCACCCTTCTCCTTTCCTGTCCCCACCTAGGGCCTCTGCCCCCTCTCCAAACAGGCTTCACAGCCTCACCTTCAAATGTTCTCCCATCCCAGCCTATTGTCTCTTTCCCTCTCTCCTGGCCTGCTGAGCCGCCAACCTGCCCCACATCTGTGACAGCAGCGTAGTGAGGGCATTAGACGCCAGGTGGCAGCACAAAGCACTCTCATCTGGTGCCACCTAGGGTCTCTTTTGAAGAGGGATAAAACCAGGAAGAAGATACCAACCCTGATGGATCCTTCCACACACAGAAGCACTGTATAGCTCCAAAGAGGAAGCAGCTCCCAATAAAAAATCCTGTCTGTGGGGAAGCTCAGACTGGACTATGTCATTAGAGTGCTGGGGACCCACAGCTGGGTGGAAAGGGAGGGTGATCCCCTAGTGCCAATGATGCCCCCCTAAGACCAATAAACTAATCCCAGACCGAGGTGGCATGTTGGATAGGAGACTTAACTCTCAAAGCAAGTTTAGTTGTGGACTGGTCCTACCTATAGGGTAGGATAAAGTGTATCAAGGAATGACCTAGCTGCCCAGTAAACTCCAGGAGGGAATCCTGCTACAAAGTCTACCCTCTGTGTGCCTTGGCCCCATCCCATTGTATGAGTTTGGCTGAAGCCCACAGAGCCTATTAATTATTACTTTGGAAGCTCTGGAATCATGTGCAGTAGCCAAGCCCTTACCTGCATGCCAATTAGGTGGGGAACAGGCTGGGGCAGAGGGCAGCCTTGCAGAGACTGGGAGGGGAGCAGGCGGCTCCAGCTAGGCTGAAGTCTGGAGGAAATGGACCCACTGAGTGGGAAGCCAGAAGTGGGAGGCAGGGTATGTGCCTGGAGGATAATTTAGGGGTGTTCCCGGACTTCAATAGTCTTTAAATGAGCCACACGGTGTGGTGAGGACAGCACTGCATTTTCTACACTGTCCCTTTTGTTAGATCCAACCTGCCCCACCCTCAGGCAGCATTTCCTGTGCCTGGGTCTCCCTGTCTCCTCTGCCCTGTTTTTCTGTCCCTGCTGTCACACCTGCTCTGCATTTGCAGTCATCTTTTCTTGCCGTTTTTTCTTGCCAGGAAATCCCTGTTTCAGGCTGCCTGGAGACGCTCACAGGCGGAGGAGGCATAGCACATGCATCGCCCATCTAGTATGGAGTCACAGCCAGGCAGAAAGGAGGGTGAGGTAACCAGATTGTGTTCCCCTGGATGCCTCGGCTCAAACCACATGCCCTTTGTTTCTCCTCTCATCAGCCTTTTGGCTAGAAAACATCTTGGTTCCGAACACTCAAAAGTGAGTGAGCTGTACGCACTTGGGGGACCGTTCCTCCTGTCAGGATGGCCTCACTACCTACCTACTGTGGAGATGGTGTTCTGAGAAATGCGGTTTAAACTTTCTCTTTACAAATCCAACTTTCACCCAACCTGTAACAAGTTAACCATGTGCTCTGAGATTATTTATAGCTATGAACTCATCCTTTTTACAGCTGTGCACTCAAGCTGTTCAGAATTACCTTTTTGTAATCACTTGCTATGCTTTGGATGTGTTCTCCTTCGGGACTCTTTCGTGCCCCTGACTCAGAACAGTGTATGTGTATGGAAGATGTGGTAACCAGATCTAAGACCATTTGCTGGAAGCAGCAAGGCATTGAAAGCCACACCCCTCCTTCTCGCCCCCTGCCCCGAAAATATGCAAATATAGAGTCATAATACTGATTATGGCTTTGTGTGCTGTTCTGAATCAGTAGGGCCAGAAAGACAATTCTGCCGCGTCCCCCCCCCGCCCCCACCCCCGGCCGTCACCCCGCTTTGAGACTTCTATAAAAGATGACGAAGACCCCTGACTGCCTTTCATTACAGGATTTGCTGTGCTGTTCGACAGAGAGGATGGCCTTTGCTCATGATCCAGTTTTTAGAGGGTCTTAGATCTCTTTCAGACTAAGCTTCTTCTACAGTTGGATTAGGACAAGAGAGACCAAAACTCTTCTCCATGTATGAGGCCCCACTCTTGGATAAAGGACACCAAGAGGTAGTTGTCCTTCTTTTATATGGCATAGCCACATTTGGAGCCTTGCAGAAGGAAGCATCCTCTTCAGCCCTGGTAAAGTCTGGCGGAGAAGGCGAAAGTCGTGTTGGTAATTGGGAAGCAAGCAGGTGCTTTTCCAACAGGTATTGAAGAGCCTGGTTTGGCTCCTTTTTGCCAGGCTGGTTTACCTTGGCTTTTGATTTCCCTCTGGGGAAACACTGTGCTCATGCACAGCAATTAGTGACTCCGCTTATAAGAATCAGAGCTAAGATGTCTTTAGGACAAATTTATGAGCTTTTAAGTGTTATCCAGAAGTGTTGCCCCAGGTATCTGGATTGTGGGACACTTGGTTTAGGAACTTGGGAAGGGTGGGGTTGGATTGGTAACCATTTGTGCTGTTGCATAGAATAGCTTTAACAGAAACCATATTAGGTGTGCTGTAGAGTTATCGACAGAAGAGAGGGGAACATCTGGAAAAGCCACTACCTACTATAATTCGTGCATCTCTCTGCCTACTTTTCTGCCAATTGGTAGCCCATATCCACAAAGTGACTTACACAAATACCTTGATGAGTCGTCTCAAGGAGGAGAACTTTGAACTTCATACCCTAGCTATAGAGAAGACAATTCTCAGCCATGAAGGCCTCTTGTTTTTCTGCTTAAAGCTTTTAAGAAGCGCATTATAGAGAAAGGGGGGACCAAGGCCATTTTACCAGGGAGTAGTAGATGTTACAGTAAATATTATAAAATGATACCTTTTGACTGGCAAGCCCTTATGAAAACAATTCTTACTACTGCTCAGTATAGTTTATAAATTTGAGGGATAGATGGATGCATGCCTGCCTATTGCTGCTCATGATCGAAGGCAGCAACCCTCTCTAAATATTATTTAGGAGCAACTAACCAGAGTCAAGGAAACTCTGAAAGCATAGCTCTACAACGTACCAACACCCTGCTTAATAAACAGATCAGTAGAGCCACAGAAGAGCTAGGACTAAGATTCCCTGATCCTAGCCCTCCTTCAGAGTCTTTTTCCGCTATCGCACAGAACCCCCATATGAGCCTTAATTGTCTACTAATGCAAGTTACGGGGAGACAGAACGTAAAATGGCTGCCCACACCATATCTCTTTCCTTAGTTTATGAAAAGGCAAATTTTGACTGTAAGAGACGTCTTCATTCGTGGTAGTCATAGGCAGGGCTTGTGCTGGCTGGTTTTATGTCAGCTTGACCCAAGTTAGAGTCATTAGGGAAGAGGGAGCCTCAATTGAGAAAACTGTAAGATCCGTAAGATCGGGCTGTAGGCAAGCCTGGTTCTTAATTAGTGATTGATGGAGAGGGCCCAGCCATGACGAGTGGGGCCAGCCCTGGGCTGGTGGTCCTGGAGTCTGTAAGAAATCAAGCTGAGAAAGCCAGAAAGCAGCACCCTTCCATGGTCTCTGCATCGGCTCTTGCCTCCAGCTTCCTACCCTGTTTGAGTTCTTATCCTGACTTCCTACAGTGAGTAGCGACGCAGAAGTATACGCCAAATAAGCCCTTCTTCCCCATGTTGTTTTTAGTCATGGTGTTTCAGCACAGGAATAGAACCTCTAAGACAGCACGCTATGGTCAAAGCATGCCAGACTTTGGTGCCAGGGAGCACAAACCCCAAATTCTAGGACCATCCTTGCAATCTCCTGCATGTTTTAAATGAGTGGGGGGGGAGGGGGAGGGCACAGGGGAGGGAGGGGGAGGCTATGTGCAAAAACAATGCACACAAACAGATACAAATAAGTCTCATGGTAAACCTGCTTTTAAAATATGCCCAAGGTATAATAAGGGTTTTCACTGGGCCAATCAGTGTCATTCTAAGTTTGATAAAGAAGGCGATCCAATTCTGGAAATGGGAAAATGAGTGCCAAGGGTTGTGCAGGAGACATTAACCAGCCCTCTTTCACCTCCAGCTTGGAAGCCCAGCGTCCCCTCCCCTGTACTGTCTCCCAGCTGCTAGGAGCACTGCCAGCTGTAGCCACTACTGGTCTCACCCGCTTCAGGCCTTTTGAAACACTCCATCTGGCTCCACCCCTAACCAAAGACAATGAGGGATTTAATCACCGCTATTAAAAATAATTCAACATTGGATTTATCTTTTGTTAAAGATCTAAAGTTAGGCGTAATAGGGAAAGTAATGAGGCTCCCCCACAGACTTACGGAGGTTCCCTCCTACAAAATGTTTTGGCTAAATTTTAGGTAAAACAGATTGGATTATAATGAGTGTTTTTGTTTGCCCAGATGTTATGGATTCAAATTATACAGATCAAATTTGTACTATGGTTCATTCCCAGCTACTCCAAGAAATCCCAGCACTAACTCAGTTAGAACAATTGATTATTACACCTTATCTGACACCACACATTCTTGATGATTACTGACAAGATCCAAAACTTGGTTCCTCAGATGCGAACTTGACTCGGTTGATATCTTGTGATAAACCTTATATTACAGATTTAGTCATCCAGAGCCCCATAACTGCCAGTATTGACACAGGAGCTCGTGTTTCTCTTATAGGTAAGCAATCCTGTCCCTCTAATAATGCTTGTCTCCAGTTTTAGACATCCAAGGGGTGCTGACAAAAGTCATCCGTTACCAAATGTAGAAGGCTTATGTGCTGCTTCCCAGAATCCAAGTGCATCTTGCAACCCTCTATTTTATCGTTAACTTTCCTCCCTTTGGGGACAAGACCTCCTGCTTCATTGGGACTGGAATAGCTCTATACCTGGCCATCCTTTTTCCGAAAGGCGACTAAGAAATACCTACCCAAAGTTTCTTGGATAGAACGTCCTCCCAGTTGGGGTAAATCAGTGACCTATTGAAGCGACAAACTTAAACATTTATATCACCTAATTCAAGAACACTTGAGGCCAACCATACTAAACCATCTTTTAGGCCTTCATTATTCCTATCTTCTGTATACCCAAGCAATCTGGTAAATGGAGAGGATTCTACATGATTTCTGTGCTGTTAATGTTCATCATCATCATCATCATCCCTTTGGTGTTCTTTAGCCAGAAATTCCCTCTCCTACCGTGGTCCCTCAAACACCAATGTTTTTATTTATTTATTATTAGTATTAGTATTAGTAGTAGTAGCATAGTATCATCATCATCTTCTTCATCATCATTATCATCATCATCATCATTATTACTATTATTATTATTTGCTATTACTATTATTATTGGTTGTTTTCAAAACAGGGTTTCTCTGGGTAGCCTTGGCTATCTGGAACTCACTCTGTAGACCAGGCTGGCCTCGAAACTCAGAGATCCACCTGTCTCTGTCTCTTTAGTACTGGGATTAAAGGCATGTGACACTACACCTGGCTTCATGTTATTATTATTATTGATTTTAAGGGTTTTTTTTTTAACTGTCCCATTACATCCTGATGCTAAAGATTTGTTTCTTCAATACCTACTCTTTATAATCAAGCGTCTATGCCTTGCTTCCTATGGAATGTTCTTCCCTATGTGTGATCAACAGTCCCCACATTCTGTCAATGGTGGGTTAACAAGGCAATATGCTCTATTAGAACAAATATTCCCAGCTATTGTGGACATACTGTTACCTATTTTTCTATTAAACTTTAATGATTAAAATTGTGTGTTCCAAGAAAAACAATGTGAACTTCTCTTCAACCACTCTCGGGCAATATCAACAGGCTTCAGTCTTCCTGGGAATCCCCTACGCAGCTCTTCCTTGCCGTTTGGATTCTCTTAAAGGAGCTGCGACTTAGACTCACCTCACACTCGAACTCCTTGCCTTGCAGCTCTGAAACAAAGACTAGTTTTCCACAGATGCTTAGGTTTTAGGGCAGCCATTGGACAGTTAACTTCCCTTTCAGCATCTGAAGACAGTTGTTTCTTCCCAACACACCTAAGCAAAGAGTCACTTTACTCAGCAAAGAGTCACTTGTTTTCAACAAGGCAAAAGCGGAACTGCCTGAATCACTGGACAAGACCCTAATATTCTGTATCCTTCTGTAACTCAAGACAATTCCAGCTTTCTCTCTCTCTCTCTCTCTCTCTCTCTCTCTCTCTCTCTCTCTCTCTCTCTCTCTCTCTCTCTCTCACTGGAAGAATGGAGTTTCTGTGGGTTCAGATCTCCTTTCACCTCCCTCCTATAAAGACTGTGGCATCCCATGACTTCCCTTACAGGCATGCTCTCCCACAAGTACACATCCTACTTCTGTTGCGTTGATCATTTCTCAGACAGAGCAAATACATCAGGCAGAGGCGCGGCTCCACGGTGTGATGATGGAACATGGGCTCTTTTGTTACCCCTGAACAACCCCCACCCAATGGGTAGAACTTTTGCTGCTCTGCTGCCTTCAAACAAATCCCTGTGCAGCCTTTCAATTTACAAACTGATTCTCACTATCTGCTCAAGGCATCCCACTTTTATTTCAAGATGTTTTGGTGTTCCTGACCCCTTGGAAAAGACCATAGGCTTAATCTGGTTATAATTAAAGGACATATTAATTACCTGCTAACAGGACAGCAGACCTTAAAGCCAAATCTCAGGCATGCTGTGATTTTTTATTTTTTCCCTTTAAAAAAATTAATTTATTTACTTTGGTTTCTGTGAGACAGGGTTTCTCTGTGTAACCCTGGCTGCCCTGGAACTCATTATGTAGACCAGGGTAGTCTTGAACTCATGGATCTGCCTCTTGAGTGCTGGGATTAAAGGCGCATGCACCACCACTGCCTAGCAGGGAAGGGCTTTTTAAAGGCAACACACACACACACACACACACACACACACACACACACACACACACACACACACACGAAGACCTTCAATATCTATGCAAGCAAGCAAAAATTGGTCTGCTCTGCCAAGTGGTCAAAACGACCCATAATAATCCTTGAGTGTCTATGTCAGCAAGCTACAGAAGCCAAAAAAGCAGTTAGTCATATCAAAACAAGTAGAAGGTCATGACTGTACATTTCTGGGCCAGGGTCACTGAGTCAGGGTTACTGGGAACTTATCTTCCAGGGACTGGAGTCAGAGGCAAATGGCTAGTGGGCACCAAGACGGATGCCTAGCATAAAATGGAGTTTCTTAAGCCATTAGAAAGCCACCTCAGCTCATACCTCAGACTTCTTGTAATCAACATTTAGCTCTACTCAAAGCCTCCTTCACAGGTGAATTCATCCTGTTTTTATCCATTACACTCAATGCCATACTGCATGACCTATCTGGCTGCCTTACATAAAGAAGTCATAATGCTGACTGGCTCGTCATGTCTTCTCTTCAACAAGCCACTGCCTCTCATCAAGGAGCCAGAGCATTATAGGCACAGTCTCAGTGTCACAGATACAAGCTCAGCAAACTGTCCAGTGAGTTGTTGAACCCCCTCCATCCCCCAGCCCCAGAACAGCCAATCTCTGGGACCTTCATCCTAATGATCTTTGGCAAATGGATGTGATTCGTAGAAATGTCTTTGCTTATTGAGAAAAATTGTCACATTTGCATTGATTTTTTTTTTAGGCATTGTCTTTGCTTCCTCTCAAGCATATGAGTGCTTGCTCAAGCTCTTTGCAGATACTTGTGAACTGCACTCTCTGTAATGGGCATCCCAAAACAAATAATGGTCCTGCTTATATATGTAAAATTTTTTTTCTCTCTTTTTAACAATTTTGGGAAATTCACCTGTCTCATGCCATTCCCTATAATCCCCAAGGACAAGTGTAACTGAATAAGCCTATTCATTACTAAAAAGATAAAATCAAATACATAAACAGAAAGGTAGGGAGAAGGGATTGGCTGCATTGTGGCAATTCCACAAAGCAATAAACTTTAAAAATTTTAAATCATTCCTCTCAATTTCTCTCCCCAAAACTGCAGGAAAAAAAAATCTCAAGAGAAGAGATTTTACAAAAACAAATGGTTTTATATAAACTCCCTCAAGAACCTAGCCACTAGCTGGATGCTCACCCCCACCTCCTTGCCATTAATCAGGGCTCAGGCTCCGCATCAGGGACCTCTCTGGATCCCAACATGACTGACAGAGTCAGAGCAGGAGCTGGTACCGAAAGACAACAGCCTAACAAATTCCACTGATTTTCAAATCCAACCCTGGTCTTGCTCATTTGTCTCCTGCTTGAAATGCAGTGTCCTGCTGGATCCCCTTAACATCCACACTGAATCCAGGAGGCTAGAAGTACCCTGTCTTGACTGGGAAACAAGTGCCAAGGGAGGCTGACAACACACACACACACACACACACACACACACACACACACATATCCAGGAGCTTTCAGGTACAGATAGGGGTAAGTTAAACCAAGAGGAGTTCTGCTCAGCTCCATAGAGGGATGGTGAGTTGGGATCCTATTAAGGAAAGAGCGAGATTGAGGGCATCCCACCACAGGCAAGCTGGGAAGGCTCAGTATTTAGATGGGGGTGCTAGTGTGGGCCTCAAAGCCCATCCTTACCATGGCCAGGCTGAAATAGAATTAACATAGGTTGGATATCTACATGCAATACATATGCTTTATATACTTTCCTGTGTCGAGGAGTCTGTTGTGGCTATTCATACTTGACCAGTGTGAAGTGCCCTGGGCAAGACTAGGAAGCCACAGAGCCTCAGAAGGCAGCAACTTAAATATAAAGAAGAAGAAGAAGAAGAAGAAGAAGAAGAAGAGAAGAAGAAGAAGAAGAAGAAGAAGAAGAAGAAGAAGAAGGCAGCAACTTAAAAGGACCACGCACTCCTCTATTTGGTACTGGGACCAACTTCATGCCTCACTCTCCTGCTACACACATGCACATAAACACATCACACACATGGTGCTGGTGCCTGTCAGTTGTCTGACAACATGTGGAGAGACTAGGCTAACAAGCGCTTCACATACTATAGATGATGAAACTTGAGGTGACCCTGTATTCATAAAGTCAGAAGTGACCCTATCTTTACAAAGGACTTCTTTTACAAGTGAGAAAATTGCTGTATACCTCTCCCGGTTTTCCTGACTGTATTTCAGTCCCCTCTCCCGGGCCCCACCCTCGCCGGAACACGGAGGATCAGCTCTGTCCCAGATCCAACAGCTTCAGGGTCTAGAAGCTCAGGGACCACTGGAAGGAAATAGTACTGTTAACTATCCCCTCGTCACTCTACAGTCCCTTTCAGCGTTGCAATTTTAGGTACTAACAGTTTCATCGAGGCTGTGTCGAAATTGCCGGGACTTGGAGAACTTGACCCGGAGGGCCTGAGGGCGGGGCGGAGAGGAGTGGTGGTGGAGCTGGGAGTCTGGAGGCGGCTCCCCGGGCAGTTCTGCTGGCGCTGAGCTGGACTAAGATCCCAGTCCTGACGAGCACCTGAGCCACATGGACCGTCTGTGTGGCTCCGGGGAGCTGGACTCCAAATTCTGGGTAAGACAAGCCTCTGAGGCTTGGGGGGCGGGGATCCCGTGCTGCTGAAGGGAAGTCTGGTCTCCCGCCCCAGCACAGCCTTCTGGGGTAAGCGCTGGAGCAGCAGCTGACGCCCTAGAAGGAGAATGTACGTAGCCAGACCTGAGAGGCTCTAAGCACCAAAGAGGGAACGATGGGCGCTGGAAAAGTGTACGGCCACGATGCTGCCGCCATGCCCTGCCCTACCCCGTGTGGAGGAGCTAGAGAGGAAGGAGGCTCCTGAACCTGTAGAGCAGGACATCAGGACCTGGGAAGCACAGGGGCATGCCGTTGTTGTAAGGCCCTATTTGATCCCAGGGAAGAAAGGAGCATTTTGCACTTTGTCTGCATTCCTGGTGAATGACCACCCCCAGCACCTGACCCACTAACTATGGCTTGACTGTTCATCCAGTCTTCCCTCCCTACATCCTAGGGCATCCAGAGTCTTGCTCAATCGGGTCCTTGGTACAGATAGACCCTCCAGGCCCCGTTTTTGTTTTGTTCGCTTTTTTTTTTTTTTTTTTTTTTTTTGAGGGGAAGGCACCGCTTCTGTGGTCAAGGCCCTATTTACACACAGGACATAAGAAAGAGAGGTAGACTAAAGGCTCCTAGCCCAACCCTCTGCTCTGATAGATGGGGGAAAATGGAGGTCCAGACGTGAAGGGACTTGCCCCAAAGCACACAATTCCATGAAACCAAAGCTGGATTAAAAATCATACTAAAGTAAGTAAAAGCAGCCCTTTTTGTATTGGGGTTATAGCTCATGGGTGTGGAGCTTAGTTGGCATGCTGGAGGCTCAGGCCCAAACCCTGGTACTGCCCTCCAGCGCGCACACACAGCAACCTTCTGTGGGTTTCATCAGTCAGCTTGGATGTGTGACTTGTGTGCAGACTTAGCACTCCTCTACCAGGCTAAGGCAACTGAAGATGCGATCTCGGCGTCCCGTGTAGACCTAATAGGGGGTTAGTTTCTGCTTTACCCAGGGGCTGCCCAGACTAGGCTGGTTTCAAATCTAGACTCAGAATCCCAGTCTGCACATTTTTTTTCCATGATGCCTATTTGTTTGTACGTATCTGATGTGTGCAGTTATAGTGTGCAGGGGTGAAGGTGAGGTGTTTATGCACAGGCGGTGACCTCTATGCATACTCTAGGGCTGTCCCTTAAGGTGTCTTGGATTGGGCTAGGCACAAGAGGTTATGTGAATTTAGGAGAAGTGAGAGCAATAGAGTACACCCTTCCACACCCCTACCCCCTACCCCTACCCCCCCCCATCCCTACGCCCATGTCAAGAGGATGTGGCAGTGCAATTTGTCATCCACTATTTGGAAGCTGGAAGGTAGAAGAACCAGAAATTCAAGGTTATCCTTGCCTACGTGATAAGTTCCAGACATGAAACCTTATCGCCAAACAGAAATAAAAAGTGTCTTTGGAGACCACTCTTTTACTTTGGGTCACTAAGTGATCCTAGCTCAAACCATGGGAAGCCCCCTCATCAGCCAGACTGGAACAGTGACTCTTCCCAGGGGGTCCTTGTTTTATCAGTGAACCCCCTTTCTCTGTTCACTTGGACTTGGTAGATGTGACTACAGCACAGTGACTAGGCAAAAAGTTTTGAAAACTGGCAGATATACCAAGCTTCAGGAGCACCTTGTTTCTGGGTGGTAGTGAAAGTCATGAGTCATTAGGACTGCCCGAGGCAGTACTCCCCAAAGCCTGAAGCATGAAACCACAGGATTCCCTTGTGTTCCCAGCTCAGAGATATGCTACGGCAGGGGCTTAGGGGCAGAGCCTTTAACGGGAGAGTCTTGGGGAGAAAAGGACACCAGGTTGGTATGGCCATGGCAAGGTCACAGTGCTGTCACACAGTGCTTGACTAAGAGACGAGATGCCTGTGGTGTGGTGGCAGCCTTCTCATTACCTGGCTGCCCTTTGGAGCCTCAGGCACCGTAGCCCTGGAACTTTACAGTGTGTGTGAGATCTTGTGGGTCGGAGCTCGGGGCTCGTCTCTTCTGTGACCCTTGGGGCGGGGGGCGGGGGGTGAGCCTCTGCTTAGATGTCTTTAATGACAGGGAACTGACTAATCCTCTGCCCACCTCAGACTGGAAACATCTTCCATGTGATCTTGGCTTCTGAAGACCATTCCTGGATGGCGCTTGTCAGTGGCTTTGTGTTAGGGTCTGAGTTTGTCCTTGGGGGCTTGCAGAGCTACAGTGTAGAAGCGTCTCAGGCTAGGAGGCTGGACCCTAAGCTATAGCTCAGTTACCCAATAGGCTGACTTTCTGAGCTACTCTTTTTTTTTTTTTTTTTTTTTTTTTTTATGCTACTTTGCATCACAAGCAATTCATCTAAACCCCTGAACCTTGGGGGCTGTGGTGAGAACTGACCGGGGTAGCTGGGAAGAGCCTGAACATAGAAGAAAGGGGAGCCATCAGCAGGGTGACCGGGCCTTGCTGGGCCACTCATTAACCCAGACCTGCCCTAGCTTCTTGTGCCTTTCATTCCCCACCTGCAAAATGAGGAAATGAGCCACCTGCTGCTTGCCTTGCAAGATTTTGGTGGAGATTACATGAAATAGAGAATGTGAAATGGAGTTAAGAAGCAAGAAGCTCTGATGGCAGGTCCCTGTAATCCTATCAACTGGAGAGAAGACGGAGACGAATGAGGTCAGGATGGGTGTCAAAGCCATGGTCCTGTGAGAAACAGGCCGACTGTTGGGACAAAGGCTCTAGTTCCAGCTCTCCCTCCCATCCCACCCCACCCCAGGGAGCAGGAAGTTAATGCCTTCAGCTCCACTCCATTAAGAGACCTGTGATCCTGTGGACACACCACACACGTATATTCACACACACACACACACACCACACACTAGGTGGCACAATAGGTCTCCTTCACTTCCTGGTCCTCACCTCATTGGGCATATTATCAACATCTCAGAGTATACCTTAAATTTGTGTGGAAACAAATTCCAAAAGAAGGCCCGAGGCAGATCTGTCTCAAAAAGCAAGAACAACCAGGACATGGTGGTACGTGCTTATAATCCCAGTACCCAGGAAGTAGAGGCAGGAGGATCAAGAGTTACAGGATAGCCCCCCAGCTATGCATGGAATTTGAGGTCAGCCTGGGTTACATGAGACCCCCTTCTCAAAAACAAAACCCAGCTGGGCAGTGGTGACACACACCTTTAATCCCAGCCCTTGGGAGGCCAGCTTGGTCTACAGAACAAGTTCCAGGACAGCCAGGGTTACCCCAGTGAAACCCTGTCTGAAAAACTAAAACCAAACCAAAGAAACCAAAAACACTCAAGAGTGAGTTGAGACACAGAGACTAAGGGCAGAGGAGGTTAGGGTTTATCTCTGCTCTTGTTGTTTATCACTGTTTGTTTGGGGACAGGTTAGCCAATAGTCACTGGGCCGAAGCGAGAGGCCTGGACGGACTGACTGCCCTTAGAAAATTTAGTCGGTTTGTATACTTAACCTTGATCCAAGGCCTTCAGGAAGCATTAGAAATCCAGAGGCTTACTTTGCATGTATACAAAATGATCAAGACTTCCTGAAAAGCACTGGATTCCCTGTCATTAGGAGCGTGTAAATGCCTGATGTGCAGCCTCCTTGTGGGAAGAGAACCCAAACAAAACCTTAGGGCTCTAGGTATGAGGGACTCCAAGGCTCCCTCTTGAATTATTGCCCAAAATGCAAGTAAGGCAACCATCAAGAGGCATGAGTAATGGACAAAGCTCAAGTTTCAGTGTATCTGGGCTCTCAAACGAAGACGGTGACATGCAAGGAAGCTGGAATTAGGATGGCCACTGAATGGACAGATGGGTGGAAAGTGCCCACTTCTAAGCCTGCTAGGTACCGTCTCCTTCCGGGGACCGAATCTTCCCTGCCAGGCCAGAGACTTGGAAAACCCATTTCATTAAAGCTGGAGATGTTGAAATTCAGGCTTCTTGGAGTTGGTCTCTGAGTTGATCTCTGGCTTCTGGCTGGGCGATTTGGTCCCTTGTGATCCCAGATTTCTGCCTTCTATTCCCTGGCCTTGATCTAAGGGAGAAGCTTAGGAAAGGAAGTGAGTCAGGGATGTAAGCTGGGAGAGGAAGCTTTGTGAAATCTACTGGCTTCCCTCCCCACCCTAAATCCCGCCCCCCACAACCGAAATGGTCTTGGAGCCGCATCTGGAATCCCAATGCTCAGCAAACAGAAGCAGAAAGACTGCCACGGGTTTGAGGCCGTCCTTGGCCATAGATAGGGAGATCTTGTTTCAAAACTAAGGGCTTGAAGATGCAGCTTAGTTGGAGGCATGCTAGCCCAGCATGCACAAAGCCTGTGTTTGATTCCAACACCACACCACACCTGTAATTCCCAGCCCTTGGCAGGTGGAGGCAGGAGGATCTGGGATTCCAGGTCTTTCTCAGGTACATGTCTACTTTGAGGGCAACCTGGTCTACATAAGACCCCCATCTCACAAAGCAAACCCCAGGGGCTAGAGAGATGGTCCAGTAGTTAAGAATGCTTCCTGTTCTTGCAAAGAATGGGAATTTAATTCCCAGAACACATCATGATCACCTGTAACTCGAGGAGGCTGCAGGGCCTCCAACTTCTGGCCCCCTTGGGCACCTGCATTTACAAGCGCAGATGTATACACAGACACACCTGTACAAAACTAAGAATAAAAAGTAAGGCCAGGCCACGGTGGCTCACGCCTTTAATGCCAGCACTTGGAAGGCAGAGGCATATGAACCTCTGGGTTCAGGGCCAGCCTAGGCTAGAGAGTGAGTTCTAGGATGGCTAGAACTAGAGCAACACAGAGAAACCCTGTCTCTAAACATCAAGACATCAAAACGCGCGAGTGTGTGTGTGTATGTGTGTGTGTGTGTGTGTGTGTGTGTGTGTAAATCTTAAAACAATAGCAACAAAAAGGCTTTGGAGTGCAAATCACTTGCCCTGGAGGCAAGGACTGGAAGTCTGTGACTTTTCCACCTTCCCTTGCCAGTTGCCTCGGGGGTCACTACCTCTGCCTCACTACCCTCTGGTCCACCGGGAACTACTCTTTCTGAAGCTGGTCCAGGGGCTGTGCTGTGGAGCCGGGTGGGAATGGGGTCTCCAGCCTAGGTCGAATTTCTTTCCCAAACCAGACATTGCCGTTTGCTCCCGCGACTCAGCTGGTCCATGGCCAGGTATTGGCAGCTCCTAACCCCTCAGCTCCATGGATGAACTGCAAGGAGAGAGGGCAGGCAGTAAGGGTCAAGGATGGTGAGTGACTTGAGTGGGTTGGTGCAGGTGGATGTCACGACAGGCACTGGCAGGGCACTAAGGGGGCAGAATTGAACCCAAGGGACTGGGGCTACATTGCCTGGACTCGAGTTCCAAGTTAACCACAGCTCCCGGTGTTCTGGCACACAGCGGCACTCAGTAACAGAAATCTCTGGGAGATGCCAGGCCTTTTACAGGAGTGAGAGGTGTGTTTGTTCTTCAAGCTACAGGCTAGCCCAGCATAACCCTCTTTGGCCTCCCAGGCTTCCTGTTTTTGTCTGAGTAGCTCAGTGAGGTGGAAGGAAACCAGAATGCGCCCTCCCCCTTTCCCCCAGTTTCTGATGAGACACATGATCTTGCCAATCAGTTCCTTCGCAGTGACCACAGGAGCTGTCTAGCACAGATGGGGGGGCCCCCACCCCACCATACAGGATTGAGGAAGTAATGAATCTTCTTTGGACAGAGCCTGTCAGCAGCCTGAGGCCTGGGAGATTGCTGGCAGAACTGGGGCAAAGAACTCTGGAGCCCTCATCCCCTCCCTCTGCCCCTGAGCCTGAGTCTATATGGATCTCAGCCTCGGTACCCATTAATGGGCATCTGCCCTGCGGTCCATTCTGGGTGCCGGACCTCTGCCTTATCAGCTTCATCCAGCTGTTTAATCGCAGTATTAAGGAAGCTGCTGTTGCTGTGGCAACCAAGTGGCTGACAGCAGGCGGGGCTGTGGGCTACCTCCCAGCTGGTGCTCCTCAGACCAGGAGTGGAAGAGGAGCCTTAAGGAACCACCCTCCAACTTGCCTGTGGGAGTCTGGGGAAATGATCACAACTGACTCGTCCTTGATGTCATTTACATGTTAGTATCTTAGGCCCAAGGCTCCTTTTGTTGTCAGGATGGTGCCTTAAGTGCCAGAGAAACACCGGCATGATGCTGTTTTGCCACTGGAGCTGGGGCTTGGGAGAGCACATTGGTTCATTCATTCATGCGTTTTGTTCAGCCAGTGTATACAGAGTATGTGCCTTCTGGGCTAAGCACCGGAAGTGATGGGCCGGCAGGTGAGAAGGCAGACTGTATGGTCGCTCTGAGGTCTGAGGGTGCTTTTCCTTGAGAGAGGGACCAAAGTCATTGTGGTTGAGGTGAGCAGGCTGCAAACTCTAGGCAGCGAGGGGCATCACGTTCCATAAAAGCTGCGCTTTAGCAGACCTGTCCTCAGGGAAGCACGCACTCTAGCGGGAGAAGGTAGAAAAGCCACAACTGAAGAACGATTCACTTGTATCAAATGAGAGAAGATGTCAGGGGTCATGGAGAGAAGAGAAGGGATAATGGGCGGGTGCAGGAATAAGAAGGGAGCTGGGGTGGGTCGCAGTTCTAATCAGGAAGTCAAGGTGAACTTTCATGAGACAGTGTGACCTGAGCAGAGCCTGCACACAGGGAAGGCTCAGAGACAAGTGAAGACTGAGTGTGGCGAGGTCCCAGGACAGGGTCCTAAGGATGATGGAAGCAAGAAGGTCAGACAGGATAGGAAGCTAGCAATGGTTCTGAGGGCTGTGTGGGGTTTCCTGCTTTTTCCTTAATGCTGGTTTAAAAAAAAAAAAAAAAGCAAAGCAGTGCAATGGGTGTGTGTTCTGCTTAGGCTTCCAATGCTTCCTGTACTAGGAAAGAGAATGTAGGGACAAGGGGTGGAGCCAGCAGCAGGAAACCAGAGGGGAGGGCTCTGGAGATCATCCAGGCAGGAGAGTAGAGAAGCCAGATTCTAGAGAGATCAGGGTAAAATAGGTGAAGGCTCCTGTCTCTGGATAAGGATGATTGAATATAGCATGCTCAGAGTTCTGCTTAATCTTTGTGTGTATGCAGGGGTGGGGGGGGGCTGATTTTGTTTTAGACAGGATATTGTTATGTGGCCTAGGATAGGTTTGTTATGGAGCTAGGGTATATATATATATCACCGCACCTGAATTCCCACCTGATCAGAGTGGACAGGGTTTGCTGATGGATAGGGTTCAGGAAATGAGACAAAGAGAGAACGCTGGGCTTCACAGGAAGATTCTGTCCTGAAGGAAGGAGGGAAGGGAGGGGGAGGAGAGCTCAGGAGGGATGGAGGGAGGAAGGCATTGCCAGTCATCGAGGTCAGTGGGCATCAGAAGAAGAGATGCCCCCAGTTCCGGACCTGTGGTGCTTGATATGTTCTACCAATAGCTCTGGGGGAATAATCTGGGATACAGGAATGACCAGGTACCTGCTGTCTCCAAGGAGACTGTCCAATCAGAACACACCTCCCATAAGGAGAGGACCCCAGACAGGACCTTTGCGAACTCAAAGCAACCATGCGGTCCTCACTCCCCAAGATCACTTGGTTGTGGCTGTAGTGTCAGTGTTTGTGTCATGAAACATGTCCCCAACAGCTTGCTGTCCCAAAGTGTGGCCAGGTGACAGCTAGGCATCTTGCCATTCATCACTCCTGCAGGGAAGGTGACTGCAGGTCTGTCATTACTTGCACCTGGAGTTCAGAAGGTTGCAGGAACCAGCCACCATTACATGAACCAAGAGTGGCAGAACTGAGCATAGGGGTACATACCTGTAATAATGACACTGGCGGGGGTGAAGGCAGCTACATAGTGAGTTCAAAGCCAGCCTAGGCTATGTAGTGAGTTCAAGACTAGCCCACCTTACACAAGAACTGGCTTCAGAAAAAAAAACAAAACAAAACTGGTGGAGTTGTATTACACATCTACAGCACCAGGGTTGGGTCTTCTGGTGGCCTTAAAAAGCCAAGCCAGTCAGCCCGGCATGGTGGCTCACGCCTTTGGTTTCAGGACTCAGGGAGGCAGAGGCAGGTGGATCCTTGTGAGTTCAAGGCCAGCCTGGTCCACAAAGCAAGTCCAGGACAGCCAAAGCTATAAAGAGAAACCCTGTCTGAGGGTGAGGGTGATGGTGGAAGTGAGGCCAAGCTAGTCACCTGTCCATACGTATGCAGGCTCTCTCACCCCCTACTCCCCTGTCACAGCTTTTTTAACAGCAGCTTCCAGCCTGCACCAGGGTACCTGGCCCTGTGCTGGAAGTTGGACAGAGGGGGGGATGCAGCATAGGAAAAGAACAAGAGGAGGACATGGGGTACCCCCTAAAGGTCTGCAAGCCTCAGGGGGAAAGTGTCTTCTGGTACATGAGTCCAGGAAGAATGGGCTGGGAGAAGCCCATCTTGGTTCCCCACCAAGGTCAGGAAGACTCATTCAACATATAGGGGTTTTCTGGTGGAGGTGGAGGCCCTGCCATGGCACCTGTGTGGAGCTCAAAGGGCAGCTTTGAGAGGTTGATTCCCTTCTTCTGCTATGTGTGTTTTTGGGAATCAAACTCAGGTTGTCAGGCTTGGTAGCGTGTCACATGGATCTTGCTGTCACATGGATCTCGCTGTCACATGGCATCCCCAGTGCCAAGATATTTGTCCTGGCTTTACAGTGCCAACTGTCCCTGAAGCTGTTGCCAAAGCTGTTGGCATCACTTTCTCCTCTCTAAACTGAGCCCAGCAACACCTCTATTTTACATCTCAAAAACTTGTTTCGAGTTAGCCACAAAATAGTGACTTTGCGAGGGCAGTAAAAATAATAATAATAATAACAATAACAATAATGATGCTGGAAAAGACTTAGGGTACTTTTTTTTTTTACCTTCACTTAGCAGGTCGCTGAGGCTACACATGATTTATCAAAGTCAGAGCACCATGGTGACATGTGTTGGTGACATATGCCTGTAATTCAGGTGCTGCAACAGGACAAGTAGGATAGTCCAAAGTTCAAGGCCAACCCTAGCAACTTGGCAAGCCTCAAGATAAAAATAAATAAATAACCCAGGGGTCCCGCTCAAACTAAGGCACCAGCCGAGGACAATACAGGCAGTAAACTTTAAACCCCTACCCAGATCTAGCCAACGGTCAGAACATTCTCCACAGTTGAGTGGAGAGTGGGATATGACTTTCTCACATACTCTGGTGCCTCACATTTGACCATGTCCCCTGGAGGGGGAGACCTGGTGGCACTCAGAGGAAGGACAGCAGGCTACCAAGAAGAGACTTGATACCCATGAGCATATACAAGGGGAGGTAATCCCCCTCAGGAACAGTCATAGGGGAGGGGAATAAGGAGAAAATGGGAGGGAGGGAAGAATGGGAGGATACAAGGGATGGGATAACCATTGAAATGTAACAAGAATAAATTAATAAAAAAATTTTAAAAATAAATAAATAAGTAAATAAATAATTAAATCTAACGTGAAGCTATAGGCCAATGGTAGAGTGCTTGCCTTGTTTGGGTGAGATCCTGGCCTCCATTTCTTGTACCACCAAGATGGGTGGTACATATAGAGGTTTTTCTAGTGGGGGTGAGGGGCAGGCCATGGTACCTGTGTAGAAGGTCAGAGGACAACTTTGAGAAGTTGGTTCCCTTCTTCCACCGTGTGTGTTTTGGGAAATCAAACTCAAGATGTCAGGCTTGGTGGTGTGTGCTCTTACCTGCCGAGCCATCTCCCCAACCCTCAATATATAGTTTTCAAAAGTTTCACATGTATTGAACTGAAAGAAGGTGCCTATTTCATATTTGCACACAACTGTAACAGGAAGAGCATTTTCTTGCTTGTAGTTATGGAGATATCATGTATGGAAGTGTGTGTGTGTGTGTGTGTGTGTGTGTGTGTGTGTGTGTGTGTGTGTGTGTGTACCACAGAGTATATGCAGAGATATGAAGACAACCTGATGTGTTCATCTTCATCTTCACCACCCACCTTGTTTGAGACAGGGTCTCTTGTTTGCAGCAGTATATGCCAGGCTAAGTGGCTCACAAGTTTTGAAGAATTCTGTCTCCACCTTCCATCTGGCCATAGGAGTACCAGGATTACCAATGTGGGTTTTTTTTTTTTTTTTTTTTTTTTTTTAATGTGGATTCTGGGATTTGAACTCTGGTCCTCACACCTGTGTGGCAAGCGCTTTATCAATTAAGCCATCTCCCTACTCCCCAGTGGGTATCTTTTAAAAATCTCACAAACTGGAGTGGTGTCGGGGCACTTTGCTTAGCGTGTTTGACTCAATCTCCAGGACCAGAAACAAAGACAAAAAGCATAGCTGGGATACCTAGAGGCTTAGTATAGGACGTGTGGTCCAGACATCAACGCGTCTCAGTCGGAGCTGCCTGGAGACTGTATTCTGTGGGGTGTATTCTCAATTGAATATTCACACGGTGGAACACTGTGTGGACCTCAGGAATAATACACCACAACAATGTTGTCTGAAAGAGGCAGACACAGTACAGTTTCATTTACAGGAAGCTCCAAGCTGGACAGACTCATCCATTGCATGAGAGATCAGGATGGATTCTCTGTGGTGGGCAGTGGTGAGGAGGGCGCCAGGGCCCCTTCCTGCCACCAGTGTTGTATCTCTTGATATGGATTCTGTTTATACAGCTAAGTACACCTGTGGGGAGGAAATTATGGAGATTTCTATTTCAGAGATATGGGTGCTTTTCTCTAAGTATGTCATGCTTGAATTTTCAAAAGTGCTTTTAAAATGGAAGTTGGCAGGAATAGTGGTACACACTCGTGATCCCAGTACTTGGGAGGTAAAGACAGAATGATCAGGAATTTAAGGCCAACTTTATAAGAAACGCTACCTTAAAAAGAAAACAAAGAAAGAAAGTGGCAGGAGAGAAAAAGAAGAGAAAAGAAAAGCAATCCAGGGCTAGACCATGTCTGCTTCTTGCTCTCCCTGATCAGTTCTGGTGTTAGACCCCGCTCTGTGATTGACAGGGCAGGAGTGTGTGGGCTTATACAGTCTGAGAGAAAACATAAAATAGGCCAGACATGGTGGTACATGTGTGTGATCCCAGCTCATAGGAGGATGAGACCCAGAGGATCATGAGTTTGAGGCCAGCCTGGACTACATAGTGAAACCTTGTCTCGAACCCCTATATCTGGAACTCTAACTCACTGATGGAGCACTTGCCCAACATATACAAGCCCCTGGGCCTGATTTCCTAATAAGGAGGAAATGAAAGAAAGATGAGAGAGAGGGAGGAAAGGAGCCATAAAGGACAAATGAGTTCCGGCTGCATCCTGCGTAAAGATTTGGAATGTAACGTGTATGTGCCACAGCCCCAGTTCTCTGACACGAACACGGATACACATGGCTTGAAGGAGGTGCCTCCATGCTGTGTGTCCTGGATGCAGGCTGCCAGGCTGCAGTGTCTGAAGCACTGAACCTTTCTCCAAAATAATCCTGCAAGACAGGAAAGCTCCTCCAAGAAGTAGCACTCCCAGCCAGGCATGGTAGTGCACGCCTGTAATCCCACCTGGTCTACAAAGTGAGTCCAGGAAAACCAAGGCTACACAGAGAAACCCTGTCTCAAAAAACCAGAAGAAGAAGAGGAGGAGGAAGAGGAGGGGGGAGGAGGAGGAGGAGGAAGAGGAGGAAAAAGGAGAAGTGGTAGTGGCATTCCCAACAAGTGTTGATTCTAGATGAGAAAGGATGCTTGAGGAGGAAGAGGACGCTCCTTAGCCCGCCCAGCACTGCTCAGGGGAGATGCTGGGGTTTGCAGAGGTGAAACAAGAGAGACCAGGCACAGTAGAGGTGCCCAAGTATGAATCTCAGAGCAGACTCGGGGTGGGAGGAGATGGCCGGAAGAGAGTAAAGGGAGTAGGAAGAAAGAAGGTGGGGAGAGAACCGTGCAGGACCTCTAGCCAGGCTGGGCTGCATAAACAGTGGGAGCCAGCTGGCATGTGACAGGGGACAAAACTGTATTTCAAGAAAGAGCAGCAGTGACCAGGGCACTGGAGGACAGAGGTCTACCCAGAGAGGGATTGGGGGAAAGACAGGCTAAGGAAAGGGAAGCAGGATGTGGTGGCCTTCCCTAGACACACAGGTAGAGAGCCCAGGCCCCTAGAAGTTCCATAGATCATTCGAGGCAAAATGATGGTCTTACGTCCCATAATAAGATACTTGGACTTTGTCTTCTAGGTAGTAGGGAGCCCCTAAAGGTTTAGAAGGAGTGTATCATATTATCTTCTTTGTTAACACTCTCATTTCTTTAATATATAAATATATTATATATGTGCATATATATACACATATATATTTATGCTCTTTCTGATGCCATGTCTTGCTATATAGCCCAAGCTTATCTTGAGCTTACCAGATATACCAAACTATCCCTGCACTCTTGGCAATCCTCCTGCCTTAGCCTTCTGAGGGCTAAAATTGCAGGCATGCATTAATTAAAGATAGCCAGGTGTGGTGGCCCATGTCTTTAATCTTAGCACTCAGGAGGCAGAGGCAGGCAGATCTCTGTGAGTTCAAGGCCCACATGTTCTACAGAGTGAGTTCCAGGACAGCCAAGACTACACAGAGAAACCCTTCTTGGAAAAAAAAAAAAAAAAAACAAGTTAAAGATGTATTTTTTTTTTATGCGTACTAGGGTTCTGAATGCATACATGTATGTGTGCCATGCGCGGGAATGTCTGTTACCCTCCAGAGGTCAGAAGAACTGACAGCAGAGCTACAGAAGGTTGTGAGGCACCATGTGGGTGCAGGGAACCAAACCCCGGTCCTCTACAAGAACAAGTGCTCTTAACCCCTGAGCTATTCCCCACATGCCCCTCACCTAAGCTATTTAAACTACTTTTTCTAGCCACTTACTATGTGTTTGGTACAATAAATTAAATAAAAATTATTTACTTCAATGCTAGTGTATGTTAGCAAGAAGGAATGAATGGTGGATGTCATAAGTGAATAAATTACGTACCATGCCATGCTAGGGGATAGTTGCAAGAGAGAAGGCGGTAAGGGGATCGGGAACGTCTGGAGTCTGGTGAAGGTGATGGTATTATGAAGGAGGTCATGACAGGCTTCATTGAAAAGGAAAGAGTTAAGCGTGAGAAAGAAGAGCAGTCTGGAAAGAGAGGGTGGTATGTGCAAAGACCCCGCCAAGATGGGAATGTACCTAGCATGTGCTTACGAACAGCAAAAAGGTCAGTGGCTGCTTTGAGGCAGGAGAAACAGTACTCAAAGTCAGGTCAAGGGGCTGGGACAAGTGTACAGGCTACACAGTGTGTAGAGTGGCGGTTTCTAGTTAAGAGTTGGATTGATGATTAGGGGGCAGTAGGATAGAGAGATGAACCCAAAAGACATTGGTATCTACATGGCCTGGAACAGAAGAGATCAGCCGAAGGTGGGCCCAGATAGAGAAGAGGAAGGACTGAGCCTGGGCGCTCTCACACCAAGAGAAGGAGCCAGTGAAGAGACTGAGGCATGGCTGTGAAGGAAGGGGAAGGCTAGCATCCATATCCTTGCGGTACCAAAAGAAAAGAGAACAGAGCCTCCCTGGAAGATTAGAGAGCTGGTGTGATGGCCAAGAGGGCAAGTGAGAGGGACCAGGTGAGAATGGCCAAGTTAAGGTATTACCATCCCAGCGTTAACCCTAACCCTGAAGATGCCAAGGGCCCGAGAGGCAAGAGGTGATCTCCTTGTCTGAGATCACAGGGTTTAAAAGAGGTGAAAGCCAGGTGCTGACACTTACCCATCTAGTGCTCTCCCAGCAAGGGGCCAGTACCACCAGCCTGGCGGAAATAGAAGCCTAGTGGTGGTTTTGACAGACAGGCAGCGCCAATGGCATTTACTGTTCCTTTCAGGAAGTAAACAAGTTTGGTACAAACAGTGTTGAACATGAAGAGGCTGAGGGCAGATGGGGATGTCATCTGCGAGGCAATGGGAAAGAGGCCACAGAGGTCCAGGACAGTGGTTTCTCAACCTGTGGGTTGTGACCCCTCAAATGACCTTTTCACAGGGGTTGTATATCCGATGTCCATATTTACATCATGATTCATAACAATAGCAAAATTACAGTTATGAGCCTGGTGTGGTGACGCTCGCCTTTAATCCTAGCACTTGGGAGGCAGAGGCAGGTGGATCTCTGTGAGCTCAGGGCCAGCCTGGTCTACAAAGCGAGTCCAGGACAGCCAAGGCTCTTGTTACACAGAGGAAACCCAATCTTGAAAATCTAAAAAACAAATAAACACAACACACAAACAAACAAAAATACAGTTGTGAAGTAGCAATGAAAATAATTTGATGGTTGGGAGTCCCCACAGCATGAGAGGCTGTGAGTACCATTAGCCTAGGAGGAGACTGGGGCAATTGACTTGGTTTTGGTTTTGGTTTTGGTTTTTTAATTAACTTATTCAGATTACACCTCAGTTGTTATCCCCTTGCTTGTCTCCTCCCGTTCCTCTCTCTTTCATCCTATTCCCCTCCCCTAGGTCTGTGACAGAAGGGGACCTCCTCCCCCACCATATGGTCACAGCCTATCAAGTCTCATCTTGGTAGCCTGCCTATTCTTTCTCTGAGTGCCACCAGGCCTTCCCACCAAGGGGAAGTGGTCAAATATGGGGCACCAGAGTTCATGTCAGAGTCAGTCCCAGCTCTCCACACAATTGTGGAGAATGTGCTGTCCATTGGCTAGATCTGAGTAGGAGTTCAATGTTTACTGCATGTATTGTCCTTGGTTGGTGCAGTAGTTTGAGCAGACTCCTCCCCCCCTGGTGGCCCAGGTGGCTCTCTGGATCCTTCTATTTCCCCATTCCCCCATACTTCTCTCACCTAGAGTCCCAATAGGAGGTCCCCACATCTATCCCAATCTCCTGGTAAGTGAAGACTTTCATGGGATTTCCTTTTGGGGCTAGTTCCAATTGTAAGTGAGTATATATCATGTGAGTCTTCCTGAGTCTGAGTTAACTTACTCAGTATGATCATTTCTAGTTCCATCCGTTTACCTGCAAATTTCAGGATTTCCTTGTTTTTAATAGCTGAGTAGTATTCCGTAGTGTAAATGTACCACAGTTTCTTTATCCAATCTTCGACTGAGGGATATTTAGGTTGTTTCTAGGTTCTGGCTATTATGAATAAGGCTGATATGAACATGGTTGAGCATATGTCCTTGTGTGGTGGAGCATCTTCTGGGTATATTCCAAGGAATGGAATAGCTGGGCCTTGAGGTAGCCCTATTCGCAGTTTTTTGGGAAAGCACCAGATTGGTTTCCAAACTGGTTGCACAAATTTGCACTCACACCAGCAATGAAGGAGTGTTTCCCTTTCTCCACATCCTCACCAGCAGCTGCTGTCACTTGAGTTTTCAATCTTGGTCATTCTGATAGGCAGCCCAGGCCTTAAGGTCAACAATTAAAAAATGGTACCTCATGAGGCTGAGACGCTTCTGTAAGACAGAAGATACTGTCAACAGAACACAGCAACAGCCTACAGACTGGGAAAAGATCTTTACCAACCCTACATCTGACAAAGGTCTAATATCCAAAATATGTAAAGAGCTCAAGAAATTAAGCACCACCAAACCCAATAAACCAATTAAGAAATGGGGCTCAGAAAAAAAAAAGAAAGAAATGGGGCTCAGAACTAAACAAAGAATTCTCAACAGAGGAATAGCAAATGGCTGAGAAACACTTAAAAGAAGTGCTCAACGTCCTTAGTCATCAGAGAAATGCAAATCAAAATGACTCTGAGATTCCATCTATTGACCTGGTTTTGCGGCTCCTCAGTAAGGTCTGTGAACAGTGACACAACAACCCAGGGGTTGAGGCTGTGAGCACAGAGTTCGCTGGTAAGAAATACTTGCCAGGAAGTGGAGAGACCAGGAAAGAGCCATTTCCTAGAGGTGAGGATAAGCAAGCCTGAGAATGGCTGAAGCCATTTCCCGTGCACTCTGGGAAAGCTCAGGGATTGGGTGGCTTGCAGGAGGCTCAGGGAGGCGCGGGGCTGGAGCAGAGACTGTAAGGAAAGCTTAGACACCCAACTTGCTTCTCCAGTTCCTTTCAAAGCCAGGCCAGTGCCAGGCACCCCGACAGAGACCCTCTTTCTCCTCCTCCCCCTCTGTAGTGAGAATCCTAGAATTCTGTTTTCTCAACCCCCCCCCAAAAAAACCCAGAAATATTGTAAGAATGTGTTTTCATTTTAACTCCTGTTATGGGGCTGCTGAGACTGTCCGCAGGAACTGACTATGATTTGCCTCATGCTGTAGCAGAGGCGTGGTTTTGCCAGCTGCAGATCGTTTCTGCAATTGTGTGAGACGTTTGGAATTCTGGGAACTTTTCAGAAGGTAGATAAATGCTAGCGTCACGTTAGGTGGTGCCGGTGGTTGTTCATTTAGGGAGGTTGGTTGTGGTTTGTTAGTAGTCATGCCCAAAGAAGAAACAAAAAGAAAGAAATTAGATTCAAGGATCTCTCTCTCTCTCTCTCTCTCTCTCTCTCTCTCTCTCTCTCTCTCTCTCTCTCTCCCTTCCTCCCTCCCTCCCTCTCCCTCTCCCTCTCCCTCTGTCCTTTCTCTCCTCTCTCCTATCTAATGATAGAGGGTGAAATAGGGCAGGGGACTAAAAGGTGGGGAAAAAGAAGAACCCACAAAATAGCGAACCCTGGATACACCCTCCCCCTCCTCCTCTTCTTCTTTTACATGCATGTGCAGGTCCACATGCATGTGTGTATACATGCAAGCCAAAGGACAACTTAAAATGTCATTCCTCAGGCACTGTTCCTAAGGCGCCACGCCTTAAATACCACCCACCTTTTTTGAGATAGGGTCTCTTATTGGCCTAAGGCTCACCAAGTAAGCCTTTCTTTCTTCACCTCCCATCCATGGCATTGTAAGTGCAGGTTACCATACCAAGCATCCCTGGACCCAACAAACTCCACCCCAAATCCACAGGGCATCCCTTGGTACTTTTTTTTTTTTTTTTTTTAATCTCATCTGAAAGTACTGAACGAGCCAAGCCTCTGGAATCACACAAATGTGAGAGAAACTTCCAATTCCAGTAACAGAAAACAAATCTGCTTCAGGAAAAGCAGGTTTATGTGCGTGTTCAACTTGCATACAAATTAAATGGAGGTAGGCGGCGTTTCCTCAGGCAGCAGTTGTCTCTAGGTGGATGGGATGGTAAGCGGTTTTCTCATTATTTGTTTGTATTGGAGGAGCTTTTTGTAAAGAACATCTAATACTTTGTGAGAAGGGGGAAAGATGAGTACGTTAGCTACCTTGGAGGAAACCATCTGAAGGCAAAGAAAGCATTTGCGAATGAATTTATTACCTCATCTTGTTCCAAAAAAGTATGGGGCTGTACAAGGGGGATGACCAACATGTGTGTGTGTGTGTGTGTGTGTGTGTGTGTGTGTTCGTTCACACACTCATGTACACATTTGGAGATCCAGGGTTGATTGTTAACCTACATTTATTTTGTATTCTTATTACATTCTTTTTAACGGGATGTGTGCAAGTGTCACGGTGTATATAGTGAAGGTTAGGGAGCAACTTGCAGGGAGTTAGTTAGTTCTCTTCTTCCCGTGTAGATCTGGGGGTAGAACTCAGTTGGTAAGCCTTGGTTGGTGGCTAGTGCCTTTGCTGAGCCACCTTGCTGGTCCTCCGCCTTTGTTTTTTTGAGACAGAGTTTCCCAATGAACGTGCGTGCGCATCAATTCCACTAGACTGGCTGGTCAATGAGCTGTAGGGACTCACTTGTCTCCCCTCCTCACATCGCCCCCGCCACCACTGCCACCCCAGAGCTGGGCTTACAAGTATGGACCCCTATGGTGGGTTGGTTTAAAAAGAGATAAATAAATAAATAAATAGTGAGTTCTAGGGACCCAAACTCAGGTCCCCACACTTATGCAATAAAGCCATCCATTTAGTATGGCCACCCCGCCTTAAAGGCACCTAAGCCTTCCCCCCGCCCCCCCCGCCCCCCCGCGAAGCTCTGTCCTTGCCTGTGAGAGGCCTAGAGAGAAAGGTTTCCTTTTGTTTTCCTTTGGGGGGGGGGAGGCAGAAAGAAAGATTAGGAGCATTGAGGAACACGGTTAGCCTGGCAGAGGTGGGATGCAAAGAGACATAGGTAGCCTTATGGGATAATGGAAATATCATGGCTTTATTGTGGCAGTGGTTTTGAGGGGTTATGTAACTGTTGAACTCATTGAATGGTACACTTTAAATGGGTGCAGTTTATACTGCACTTCAATTATCCCTCAATTAGAAAGAGTATGAGGACATGAGGCCGCCTCAGGCTCTCCCTAGGAGTTCATACCAGACCATCCCTGCTCACCTATTCCCCACAGGCATGCTCAGTCTCTTGGCCTCACCTATCCTTCACCCTTTGCCCACTTCCCTGGGTGGGTGGAGTGGCTGCCTAGTCCAGTCATCTCCCTGAGGGACAACTATGCCTGCAGGGATGCAGGGGGGGCGGGGCTCACCACAACACCAAACTGTTTTATTTCTCTCCCCAGGATTCCAACCTGTCTATATATACCAATACTCCAGACCTAACGCCCTGTTTCCAGAACTCCTTGCTGGCCTGGATCCCCAGCATCTACCTGTGGGCCACCTTGCCCTGCTACCTGTTCTACCTGCGGCACCACAAGCGTGGCTACATCGTCCTCTCCCACCTGTCCAGGCTCAAGACGGTCAGGGACCCAGGGTTGTCATCTGAGTGGGGGGACCTAAGGGATTCTCCTTCTAATGAACTCCTTGCCCTCACTGACAGCTAAACCAATGTTCGTAGCCTGCCCCTGCCCCTGCCCCCCCCCCCGCCCCTGCCCCCCACCCCTGCCCCCGCCCCTGCCCCTGCCCCCATAGTTCCAGGCCTTAGAAACCTATCAACTGGGTCTGCCGCCCTTCCCTGTTTTCAAAGTTGTAAAATGTTTAACACCAAAACTTCCCGTCACTCTAGACGTTTCTGAGTCGGCCCCGGTAGGTCTGGTGGCTTATGATGGCTGCATACACAGGGACCTCTCCCTGTCAGGGACTAGCGCTGCCATTAGGAATGGAGACTCCAATCTGTGCACTGTCTGCAGATCCTGGGTGTTCTGCTGTGGTGTGTCTCATGGGTGGACCTTTTTTACTCCTTCCACGGCCTGATCCACGGCTCGTCTCCTGCACTTGTCTTCTTTGTCACACCCTTGGTGGTGGGGATCACCATGGTTAGTGTGGGGGGCCCAGGAAACTGCGGGGAGGTCTCCAGTGAGGGCTGTAGAGTATGTTAAGGCCATGGGCTCTAAGGAAGAGGGTGGACACAGGGCAGTTATCAGAGGGTGGGGTGACTCCAAAAGCATCTGGGCACATGGGAGGGAGTTAGAGCAGGCTTACATGTGTGTGCTTTGGCCAAGCCTTCCCCGTCCTTCCTGCATAGCTGCTGGCCACATTGCTGATCCAGTATGAGCGGCTCCGGGGGGTTCGGTCTTCGGGGGTGCTCATCATCTTCTGGCTCCTGTGTGTGATCTGTGCCATCATTCCCTTCCGTTCCAAGATCCTCTCAGCCACGTCAGAGGTAAGGGGTCAGCCCTTCCTTGTCCAGCCCTGTTCAGGGGTGTGGATTCAAGGCTCAAGGTTACTCCTGATTCTAGGCTTCTCAATCCCAGGATTCCCTCTGTTCTGCGCCTTTCATGCCGTTCCTCCACCTGCCACATCTCTGTCCCCATAGCAGGAAGTGGGAGATCTGAGCAATGCAAGTGGGTCAAAGATCCCATCATGGTTAGATGCTCCTGGAAGTGCTGGGGTGGGGTAGGGGTGGGGGATAGGAGGGGGAGGCCAGTGTCTGTGATGAACATGTCTGTGTGATGACCCGCTCATTAGCTCTATTTGCACCTGATTCAGTCGGGCCGCGTTCTTTGATGGTGGGTGGGATGGAGCACTGACAGTCAGGTGGCCCCCCCATCTCCTTTTCTCAGGAAAGGAGCCAGCTGATGAATGTTGGCCCAGCACAATGCCTGGCTCAAGACAAGTCCTCACCATGTCACTGCCCTCAACACCACACACTTCCTCCCCACCACTCTGTATCCTCTGGGTGCTTCAGATGAGCCCGACACCCTAGGGTGCTGAACTGCAGGCCAGTGAGGTCCCTCTCTACTCTCCCCCAGGGTAAGATCTCCGATCCGTTTCGCTTCACCACTTTCTACATCTACTTCGCCCTGGTGCTCTGCTCCCTCGTCCTGTCCTGCTTCAAGGAGAGGCTGCCTTTGTTCTCCCCGGAGAATGTGGACCCTGTGAGTTTGCTGTGGGAGAGTGCAGGGGCTTCACAGTTTGTACCTCAGCCCAAATGACACCAACAGCCCCATCCCTCCAATCTCACCCAAGTGGAGAGATGCCACCTGCACAGCTTGTGAACAGACTGAGCATGAAGGAATGGCACCTTCCCTGCCTCTCCTAGGTGTGGAGATGCTGGGGAATGCTTCTGATCCCCTTGTACTCATCTCTCTCCTTCTAGAATCCTTGCCCAGAGGCCTGTGCTGGCTTCTTCTCCCGCCTGTCTTTCTGGTGGTTCACAAAGTGAGTTCATTCTTGCTCTTACCTTAGACATCAGGAGGGGCAAGGGAGGCCCAGGAACCCCAGGAATTGGCCGGACTCACCCCTCCCCCACATTGCCACCCCAATAATTGGGTAGGCAAAAGTATCTGTTTGGGCTGGGGGTTTAGGGCAAAGGCTGAGTTTAGGTCCCAGGCTGCAGGCTACTCCTGCGTCTGGCAGGCCACAGGAGACAGGCTGAAAGAAGACCATAATTAACTCTAACCTCTCCTGTTTGGGATAAGCTTCCAGCTTGTCATCTCTTTGGCTGCCCCTCGGAGTGGCCCGAGCAGGATAATTGTGTCTGTGACCTGGGTGACAACTCATTAACCACATGCACCTGAGGCCGGCCTGAATCCCTCCTGCCTTGTGCACACTCAGGCCTAGTCAGTGTGAATTTCATCATCAGGGCCCTTAGACAGATAAGAGCATCTGGGGACATACAGGAGAGAGGCAGAGAGAGGTGCAAGTCAAGAGAGAGCCTGCTCGCCATGGAAATGACCTTGGGTGCTGCAGTAAAGGGGGACCTCCCTCCCCCCCATACCTGAGGCCCTAGAGATTTCAGCCCTTCTCTAGGCATCTGACCCTGTGAGGGGATTCCTCCTCCCTCCACCAGGCTAGCCATCCTTGGCTATCGGCATCCCTTGGAGGAGCACGACCTCTGGTCTCTGCCTGAGGATGACTGCTCTCAAAAGGTGGTACAACGGTTACTGGAAGCTTGGCAGAAGCAACAGGACCAAACATCAGGGTGAGAGAGACCTCCCTGTGCCCTCAGGCCCTAACTCCTCAATACCCTGGCCCTCCACACTCCCCAGTCACCTGTGGTGTTTGCCCAAAGACCTGGGATGTGTAGGCAGGACTGGGGAGAACAGCAAGCATAGGGGATGTCTCAGCAGCGTTAGGATGCTGCAGGTGGGAGCAAGGCCTGGGTGGGACCCCGTCCTCCCTGGTTTGGCTGAGGTTAAGGGGAGGCTGACACAGTGTATGCTAGGCACAGCTCTGAGCATACAGAGTACCCCGTTCACTCTCTCAGCAGCCTTACAGTATTCACTCTGTCGCTCCTTTGACTCAGAGAGGGGGCACTTGAAGCTCAGAGGTTTAATGACTCAGCCAAGGTCTCACCCACTGGATGTTGACAGAGCAATAATCCACACCCAGCTGGCCCAGAGGCCCTAATAAGATCTTTGTTCCACTGGGCCTGATTTGAATTGGAAATTGCAGGGGTTTTCCTAGGGAGGGCAGAGCCAGCCCTCTCAATCTTGCCTCTGTTGTCTGGAGGCAGGCCTGAATGAGAGAGCCTGAGGCTGAGGGCCTTGGAGCCGGCAACCTCTCATCCAGGACCCACCCCCACCTGCTTTTCCTTCTTGCCCACAACCCAGGGTTTAGAAATCAATGCTTCCTCATCCCAGAGCCACTGGGATGCAACAAGTACAAGGCTTGGATAGGAGTGTTGTAACTCCTCTGCCTTGGGGCCACTGGAAAGGCCTTTGGGACCCCCAGCTGCTGGCTGTACCCCTTTCTCTATCCCCTCATAATACCTCTACCCCCTCCCTGTTCAGCTGCTCAAAGACTAAGCCTCCTACTGTACCTGCCCTGATCTCTCCCGGCCTCAGTGTTCTTACTGAAGTCAGCTGTTGGAGGTGGGAAGAGCTCACAAGAATGCTCATCGTGCTCATTTCAGCAAGCATCCCCTGATACCCGGAGACAGTCACCTGGGGGATGATGTTGTCTATTCCCCTTCCAGTTCTGAAAGCCAAGAAAGAAGCTGCTGCCTCCTTCTCCTCCTCCTCCTCTTCCTCTTCCTCCTCTTCCTCTTCTTCTTCCTCCTCTTCCTCCTCCTTTTCCTCCTCCTCTTCCTCTTCCTCTTCCTCTTCCTCCTCCTCTTCTTCTTCCTCTTCTTCTTCCTCCTCTTCTTCTTCCTCCTCCTCCTCTTCCTCCTCCTCTTCTTCTTCCTCCTCTCCCTCCTTTTCCTCCTCCTCCTCTTCCTCTTCCTCTTCTTTCTCCTCCTCTTCTTCTTCCTCCTCTCCCTCCTCCTTTTCCTCCTCCTCCTCTTCTTCTTCCTCTTCTTTCTTCTCCTCTTCTTCTTCCTCCTCTTCCTCCTCCTCCTCTTCCTCCTCCTCCTCTTCTTCCTCCTCCTCTCCATCTTCCTCCTCCTCCTCTTCCTCTTCTTCCTCCTCCTCTTCCTCCATTCCCAGCTTAGACTGGTCCTTGGTCTCTTGAAGCCAGGTACACATTCCCACCCACTGTTGTTTATTCCCCCAAACAGGCTCCTGACTACAGCAGTTGAGCGAAAGATCCCAGGCGAAGATGAAGTCCTACTGAGGGCCAGACGCAAGTCCCAGAAGCCCTCCTTTCTGTGGGCTTTGGTGAGAACCTTCAGCTCCTCCTTGATCACGGGTGCTTGCTTCAAGCTGATCCAGGACCTGCTCTCCTTCATCAACCCACAGCTGCTCAGGTCTCACCACACTCCCTTTTGCGGCAACCCTCTCCTGGGAGGAGGAATGGCTGGCTGCCCTAGACCAGGAACTGAAAGGGCTTTCTCTGCTTTCTGGGTGACCTGTAGCCAACAACATTGCCTCTGTACCTCCATTTCCCGGTCCCATTCCACATACAGCTGTACACAGCATTTGTCTGTCAGTAATAATCACCTCCCTTTAGCCTTGTTCAGGCGTCCTCTAGGGAAATACCATATTTCCTTTATTAAAAAAAAATGTGACGGCAGACACTCAGGTGAAGTAGATAGCTGGTAAGACAAGGGGCTCTGAAGTCTAACTAGAGAGCTCTTTCCACTTCTGGCAGCCTCTGCCATCTGTCACAGGAGAGGTGTGGACTAGAGGGAGCACTCCGATGACGGAGTGAGACACAGGGCTGAGCCTTGCATTGTTTCCCCGCTTTGTACACGTTCGTCAATTCAGCAAACATTCATGAAACACCACTAGCAGCCGCCACTAGATTTGCAGATAAGTTAGAGTCTTAGGGTCTTGTGGGAGAAGCCAAAGGTAATTCAGGGAGAATACCGTGGGTCACAGGCATGCCTGGAAAGGCCAGGAAGTCAGCCTGCCACGTCAGAGAATGTGTACCGGCTCAAGAGGTTATCCTTGAAGAAATAAGTAAGCGAAAGAGAGGAGGTGCAACCAGCTGAGTCACAAAGGGCTGAGGCAGCATGACTCCAGAGATGCAGCTTGGGATAGCTAGAGAAAGCTGCCCAAGGGTGGGGTAGGGATGGGGAAAGAGAAAGCCAGGGAAGGGCATCTTGTTTACATTTCCAAAGGTTAGCCTTGCCCCAGTGTGGGAGGGGTAGGACAAGGTGGCAAGATGACCCAAGAGGGTCAGAGGTCAGCACAAGCCAGGAGAGAGGCAAGACTTCAGGAGCTACTCCTGTCAAGTGCCCTGTGCCACTGAGGGACCATGGACATTTCCCTAATTGGTGAGGTCAGAGGGAGAAAGAGGCTTAGCACAGGGCCAAGTGCTGGCTAGGTGGACCCTTTAAGAGGAGATGCCTTTCAGTGGAAGTCCATGGTCCCATGTCTGGGACTCAGCTCTCTTAAACACTCTGTGAAAGGAGGAGGTCCCCAGCAGATCCTCAGCCATTCTGGCAGAGGAGGGAGAACACTTTCGGGATTAGAGGTCCAGAGCTGGGGACACAAGATGAGCATAAGACAGTGCAGGGAAGTGGGGACAAGCAGGCAAGGCTGGAGATAAGAGTTGTTACGTGGGGAGACAGGCTGAGAAGAGCATACCAGCCTCATACCTGGTCTCCCCCTGGCAGCATACTCATCAGGTTTACATCTGACCCCACGGCCCCAACCTGGTGGGGCTTCCTGCTGGCCGGGTTGATGTTCGTGAGCTCCATGATGCAGACACTGATCTTACACCAATATTACCACTGCATCTTTGTGATGGCCTTGAGGCTACGGACTGCCATCATAGGTGTCATCTACAGGAAGGTCAGCCAGAGTGGGACCCACACTGGGAGAGGTCATCTCTAGGCTGCCTGGGGAAATATCATAAGCTTGGTCCACCCACTCCCCTCCCTATTGTTTATCTGCAGGCTCTGGTCATCACTAACTCAGTTAAACGTGAGTCCACCGTGGGAGAAATGGTCAACCTCATGTCAGTGGATGCCCAGCGCTTCATGGATGTTTCTCCCTTCATCAACCTGCTGTGGTCTGTACCCTTGCAGGTCATCCTGGCAATATACTTCCTCTGGCAGGTAACTCCTGAACTTTGACCTCTGTCCTTTCCTTGACATCTCTCTGTGCTGACAGATGAGCTGTGTCATGCCAATGAGACCAACCCTAGGTAGCAGGGGAACCTGGTTAGTCAGTTTTCCTACCCTAAGCTGCAATTTATTCCTCAAAAGCCAGAGGCAACGGGTGCTCGGAGGCAGGGTGGTGTGGATATAGCTATTATTGTTGGTTTGTTGGTATTATCTTTCCTGCTTCTTCATCATCTTCTCCACCATGCCTTCTCTTTTCCTACGTTTTCGTCTTTTTTGTAGTTCTGGTATTGAACCCAGGGCCATGTATATGTTAGCACACACTCTGCCACTAATACTTCTGCCTTTTGATTTGTTTGTTTGTTTGTTTTTGTTTTGTGTTCTTTTTTTCAAGACAGGGTCTCTCTGTGTAGCCGTGGCTGTCCTGGACTCACTTTGTAGACCAGTTTGGCCTCGAACTCACAGTGATCTTCCTGCTTCTGCCTCCTGAGGGCTGGGATTAAAGGTGTGCACCACCATGCCTGGCTGCCATTTGAATTTTAATTTCAAGATGGAGTGGTCTCATACTTGCCTAAGTTGCTCGGGATGATCATGAAATCACTGTGTAGCTCAGGCAAGCCTCAAACTATCAAAGTAATAGAATTCCAGCCCTGTTGCCATCGAGACCACTTTGGGTATCCTTCTCTCTCTCTGTGTTGCTGGCCATCTGTGGTCATCATCTGATAGCTGGCTGTTTCCGTTTATGTGGTTGTGGCTTTCTGTCTCCTTGCCTGACTAGTGTCTTTCGTCTCTTGTCCATCATACATCAAGTCAGCCAGTCTCTGTTGAGCTCTGTCTGAAGACCTTGGTTATCTATAAGTTCATCTGTCTTGCCTGACCCTCCATTTATCTGCGCGTCCTCAGATCCTGGGCCCATCAGCCCTGGCTGGAGTGGCTGTCATAGTCTTGCTGATACCACTCAACGGAGCTGTGTCCATCAAGATGCGAACCTATCAGGTGGGTGATGCTAAAGGTACCTACTGTACCTTTAGGGTACACCAGCTAGGATAAGGTGCTGGGGGCCAGTGTTCACCTTCAATTCTCAGGGCTTCTCGACTCCCTGTACTGAATGTGATAGCCACAGCCCCTTGTACAAACCTTACCGCCTCGATCCCCATCACTGTAGTGACAGTCTTGTTTCACAGCAGAAAGACCACAGCTAGAGAAACTGGCTGTCCAGAGACAGGTAGAACAAGGACTCAAACATTTACCCACTTTATGGTGATGTGTCGATAACCAGACAATGAATTAGCCATCGGCAAATGATCATTGAAGTCTTCAGCAGCTCCCTCTACACACAGGATAAATGACAAACTAGTAAGACCACTATCTTAGTCACACTTCTATTGCTGTGAAGAGACATCATGACCAAGGCAGCTCTTACAAAAGAGAGCATTTAATTGGGGGCTTACTTACAGTTTTAGAAGTTTAGTCCACTATTATCATAGTAGGAATCAGGCAGTAGGCATGGCAGATGTGGTGGTGAAGAAGTAGTTAAGAGCTACATCCTCATACAAACAGAGAGAGAGAGAGAGAGAGAGAGAGAGAGAGAGAGAGAGAGAGAGAGAGAGAGACTGGGCTTGCCTTGGGCTTTTGAAACCTCAAAGCCCATTCCCAGTTGACACACTTCCTCCTACAAGGCCACACCTCCTAATCCTTCTAATCCTTTCAAACAATTCCACTTCCTGGTGACTAAGCATTCAAATATATGAGCCTATGGAGACCACTCTCACTCAAACCACCACAACCACCCTCCAGGCTCCCTTGGACTTTGCCTGTCTCTATTACTAATCCTCATTGGATGATCACATTCCAGATGTGCTGGCCTTTTCGAACCCTGTGTACCTCTGGGCCACTACATGTACTATTCCCTCTTTCTAGCATATTCCTTACTCTCCTTGCCTCTTTAACACCTTCCCCTTTCTTTTTTTGTTTCCTTTTTTTTTTTTTTTTTTGTTTTCCAAGACAGAGTTTCTCTGTGTCAGCCTTGGCTGTCCTAGACCCACTTTGTAGACCAGGCTGGCCTCGAACTCACAATGATCCACCTGCCTCTGCCTCCCGAGTGCTGGGATTAAAAGCGTGCGCCACCACGCCTGGCCACATTCTGTTCCTTTACTTCTCAGGATAAACATCACTTCCTTCAGAAAACCACCTTGATTACCCCCAATGTCCTTCCCCTGCCCTGCCCTGTTAATCCCCTTACTGTGCCCTATCCTTTTTCTTTGGAACACACACAATGATATTTATAATTAAGCATCTAATTTGGTAATGACTTTTCTGTTTGATTTGAGACAGGGCCTCTTTATATAATCTTGGCTCTCACTATGTAGATCAGGCTGGCCTTGAGTTTACAAAGATCCACCTGCCTCTTCCTGAATTCTGGGATTAAAGGCATGCACCACCATGCCCAGCCTGGCATTTACTTTTTATTGTCTGCCTCTGCCATTAGACTATCAGCTTTATGATGGCCAGGGTCTCATCTGAATAGCTAGCTCATCATGGTATCCTTCATCTGGCACATGGCTTGGGGAACGTAAGCACTCAGCAACCAAGACCTGAATGGATAAATCACTGTGGTATGCCAGACCTCAGATTAGGATCTGAGTAAGCAGAAAAACAAACAATTCCTGCCCCTGGGAGGCTCATAGTCTGACTGGGGTCATTGTGTGAAGAGGTGGGGGTGGGAATGGGAGGCAAAGGCAAAGGATGCTGCCTGGTGAGGTCAGCTGGAGGAGACACTGAGCATGGGGCTGCTCTTCCGAGGTCACAGGCTACGTGGGAACAGGGCTCTGAGCATTTGAGGTGAGGCAGGGAGGCCGGTCAAGCAACATGTCATGGCTACAGTAGATGGGATGGGACGGGAGGGGTGCGCCCAGTTGGTAGGAGGTCTGGGGAGGGGAAAGGGCGTACCACTGGCCCTGTCTACACAGGTACGACAAATGAAGTTCAAGGACTCCCGCATCAAGCTGATGAACGAGATCCTGAACGGCATCAAAGTGCTGAAGCTGTATGCTTGGGAGCCCAGCTTCTTGGAGCAGGTAGAAAGAATCAGGCAGAGCGAGCTCCAACTGCTGCGCAAGGGCGCTTACCTGCAGGCTCTCTCCACCTTCATCTGGGTCTGCACCCCCTTTCTGGTGAGGCTCTTCTCTGGTGTGGGGTTCCTGGCAGTTGGGAGGCCAGCCCAGGTCTTGGGACCCCCTGGGGCTTAACAGATTCCACTTGGTGTTCATCTTCCCCTTCCCTTTGCCACCCCCCCCCATGCTACCCAGGTGACCCTGGCCACCCTCGGAGTGTACGTGAGTGTGGATAAGACCAACGTGCTGGATGCCGAGAAGGCCTTTGTGTCTCTGTCTTTGTTCAATATCTTAAAGAGCCCCCTCAACTTGCTGCCTCAGCTGATCAGTGGCCTGACCCAGGTAACACAGGGGAAGGAGGGTGTCTATAGGACTTAGGATATGTGAGGAAGTCAGGAAAGTTCACTTAGCATCAACAAATAATCAGTTGGGGAAAGGGTGTCAGGGAAAGCCATAAAGGTTAAATGGGTGGTTTGGAGTCACAGGGTCTGAGTTTCCGACACGGCCTCCTTTTAGCAAACTAGACCTTATCTTCAGTCAGTGGGAGCCATGCAAGACTCGGTTATAGCAAGGGCCCTAACATTAGTGAGTAGGTCCTCAGGAGGCCCTGCTTAGCCGCAGATGTTGGGAACCCACAGAGCAATGGTGAGGCTAACCCACACCCTCCTGTAGATCAGCGTGTCTCTGAACCGGATCCAGGATTTCCTAAACCAAGATGAACTTGACCCTCAGTGTGTGGAAAGAAAGACCATCTCCCCAGGTCCCAACACCCTTACCCCAGGGCATCCTGCTCCAAGCTTCTTAAGATTCCTTCTGTGAACACCCCCACCCCCCACCCCATCTTCTCTGAATTCCACAGTCCCTCTGCTAATCAAGTCCTTTCCTTTACCCCTCCCCCAGGGCTCCTCCTCCCTCTGCCCTCACTCCAGGGATCCTCTCTCTTCCTAGACTTGCTGACCCTATGCATCTTGATCCTCCTAGGCTATGCCATCACCATAAACAATGGCACCTTCACCTGGGCCCAGGACCTGCCGCCTACCCTGCACAGGTACCATTCATCTTCTGTCACTCGCTTGCCAGCTATCCAAAGTGGACAGAGGTCAGATCAAACATAGCCCCTTCCCTCCTTGTCGCCATCTTTGGCAAGGAATGCAAGAACTTGCATTGCCAGGGTGATGTCAGGGAGGGAGGAGGGCTCAGGTCTGCAGGTGGAAGGCTTGGACCGGACCCAAGGCCAGCCACTGACCACTGACCACTGCTCGTTGCTCCTAGCCTAAACATTCAAATCCCGAAGGGGGCACTGGTGGCTGTGGTGGGGCCCGTGGGCTGCGGGAAGTCTTCCCTGGTGTCTGCCTTACTCGGAGAGATGGAGAAGCTGGAAGGTGCGGTGTCTGTGAAGGTGAGGCAGGGAGGGTCTCTTGGAAAGGCATCAAGTCTGGTCAGCTTCAGGCAAACTCTAAGGCACCTTCTCCCTTCTGCCATTGGCCAGGGCTCTGTGGCCTATGTGCCCCAGCAGGCATGGATCCAGAACTGCACACTTCAGGATAACGTGCTATTTGGCCAACCCATGAACCCCAAGCGCTACCAGCAGGCTCTGGAGACCTGTGCCCTGCTACCTGACCTAGATGTGCTTCCTGGTGGGGACCAGACAGAGATCGGGGAGAAGGTACGGAGCCAACGTCTCATCCCTGAGGGGTCAGCTCATGAGACTGTTAGCCAGAGCCCAATCTCAAATCCCTCTACTCACACGTTCATGTATCATCACGCCCAGGTCTGTGCCAGGCACTGGGGAAACAGCTATATTCCAGGGAGGGCAAACGGTGAACAGACAGGGACCACAGAACGCCTGAAGTCATGGCAAAGGTCTATGCAGGAGAGAAGAAGGGCAGGAGGCAGGAGTGGAGGGTCTGTATGAGGAGAAGCATCACTTTTGAGCGACTCTTTTTTTTTTTTTTTAACCTTACCTGAAATAATCTTGCATGGCTCTTTTTTTTTTTTTTAATATTTTATTTAATTTTTAACTTACGTGCATTGGTGTGAGGGTGTCAGATCTTGGCATTACAGACAGTTGTGAGCTGCCATGTGGGTGCTGGGAATTGAACCCGGGTCCTTTGGAAGAGCAGGCAGTGCTCTTAACCACTGAGCCATCTCTCCAGCCCCTTAATGACTGAGAAAGAGGATCTCATCATTCATGGGTTCATCCACCAGGTTTTCATTAAGCATCTATTAATGCCAGGGAATATTATATGGTGGTAAATGTACAAGGATTTTTTTTTTAATCTCTGCTTTTATATATATTACACTCTAGCAGAAGAAAGTCAATAAGCAAGATAAGAAACATACACACACAGATACATATATAATATATATATTATATATATATTAGAGAATCCTAAAGGGGAAGAGATGAAGCAGCTCAGGAATATAAGAATCTGTGCCAGGCTGTTTTGTCAGGGAGGTTCCTCACTGAGAAATAGAGACCTGAAGAAGGAACAGTCCCGCATGGGGCCACGGAGCCCTGGCTATCTAGGTATCTAGTCTGGAGCCATCCCAGGTAGAGAGAATAGAGAATTCAAGGCCTCAGGCAGGTGTGGGACTGGCATTAGCCCAAGGAGGAGACCAGCGTGGTTGAAGCAGAGTGATCCAGGAGCCAAGAGGAGAAAGAGAAGCGAGGGAAGTATCAGGCAGCTGGGGCGCTTAGAACTCCGCAGGCCATTTGAAGACTGTAGCTTTTACCCAGTGTTGCTGGAGACTGAGCCTAGGTAGTCGCAGGTGGGCATTTGGTGCACTTTGACCCTAGTGGCTCTGTAGACTAGACTAGCCTTTGCCTCCCAAGTACTGGGATGAAAGACATGCACCACAATGCCTGGTTTGATTAGGACCTTTAAGTTATAAAACATGGGACCCCAGTGGAAGCTGTGTTTTTCTTCTTTGGGCTTGCTTTTTATTACATGAATTTGCAGGAGAGGTGCATGGGAGAACACACAAATGCTACCGTGTATGTGTGGAGGCCATTTTCTCCTTTTACTTTTGGGTACCAGGAATCGAACTCAGGTCCTCAGACTTGATGGCAAGCACCTTTCTCTATGGAGCTATCTTGTCATCCTTGCTTTTATTCTTAAAGCATTTCCTTTAAATATAGATAGATAGATAGATAGATAGATAGATAGATAGATAGATGGCTCACAACCATCTATAATGTAATCTGATGCCCTCTTCTGGCATGCAGGTGTACGTGCAGGCAGAGCACAGTATACGTAATAAATAAATAAATAAATAAATGAATCTTAAAAATATGGTAAAGGTCACCTAACATTAAACGTACCACCTCAACTATCTTTTCATGCCCAGTTCAATCGTGTTATGTAATTTTCAGTGTTATGTAATATTTGCTAGAACCCTGTCGTTCCAAATGTCACTCAAACTTGTTGTCTGCCCTTATTGAGCAGCTCTCAATTGCTTCCCCACCCCCCACCCCCCACCCCCGCCAAGCCTCTGGCAACCATCACTTTGTTTTTCAGAATCTGGCTACCCTAGACACCAGTGTAAGTGGAGTTGCACAATATTTGCCTTTTTTGTGTCCAGCTGATTTCAGGTGGTATAATGTCCTTGAAGTTTGTCCATGTGGTAGCATGTATCAGTATTTCCTTCCTTTGAGGGCTAAATAATATTCCAGTCTATGGGTATCCCACCTGTTGTTTTCCCATTCCTCTGTTATAAATGCTGGCATTGGGCAGAGCAGCCAACCAGAATCCTCCGCAGAGGATTCTAAGAGGTAACACGCCCTCCTCTGAGGGCTACAGGCTTTGCATGGGCTACAAGTTTGTGGAAATAGCCAAGTATCCTATAAAATACAGATTTGGAGGTTTGCCTCGCTGAGTGGCAGTGAATAGGCCCTCATCCCCCATGGGCCTGTCTGGCCCCTTCCCGTCTACCACCAGACATCACCGACCTTCTCTTCCCTCTAGGGCATTAATCTATCTGGAGGCCAGCGGCAACGAGTGAGTTTGGCCCGAGCTGTTTATAGTAATGCCAACATTTTTTTGCTGGATGACCCACTGTCGGCTGTGGACGCTCATGTGGCTAAACATATTTTCGACCAAGTGATTGGACCAGAAGGTGTGCTGGCGGGCAAGGTGAGGCCACGGGAAGCTCTGCTCAGAGACGAGATCTGGTCCCAGGAGAGAACAGATGGGAGGCTGAGGGTGTTGGGTAAGACTGAGATGCTGGAACCTGAGAATCAGGATATGGTCAGGGGAAACCCATGGAGACGCACATCCCAGAGATGCTGAGCTGGCGCTGGCTGGTGTGGGATACATTGTGGATATGCCTGGCCTATGATTACCTCCCATGGTTCTGTGTCCATGCTTGGTGTATGCCTAGCGATGCAGCTCAGAGCCTACTGCCTTCTCCACAGACTCGGGTGCTGGTAACCCATGGCATCAGCTTCCTGCCCCAGACAGACATCATCATTGTGCTTGCTGATGGACAGGTGTCTGAGATGGGTCACTACTCGGCCCTCCTGCAGCATGATGGCTCCTTTGCCAACTTCCTCCGGAACTACGCACCCAATGAAGACCAGGAGGACCATGAAGGTGGCCAAAAATTAGTACCCACCATCCCTGGCCTTCCCAACTCTCATCATTACCCAGCATCCACCTTGTCTGGGCTTTCCAAGTATCTCTGGACTGGCCCCAGATGATGCTGGGGACCTAGTTCTGGGAAACTGGAGCCATGTGTGTGGATGCAGTCAGATCCCAGCTCCTCCCTGCTGACTGCAGGACGCCAGTCAGCAGTATGGGTCTCAGAGTCTGTCTTCCCAGTTTGATAAAAGGACACATAACCTCAGACCAGAGTGTGTACTAAGACTGTTTTATGGTTGAATTATCTAGTAAGTGTATAAGTACATAGAAAAACATTTATTTACCAACAAGAATTGCTAATAATTATTATGACCTGAAACTCTTTCAGACAGTAGACTAGCAAAAAGCTTATTTCAACATGAAACAAAAGGCACTGCTCCCCACTTTGTTGCCCAGTCAGAGCTCCTTCCCTCAACACTCAACTCTCAGGCCTTTTGTTAGGCTCCCCTGCCTGAGGCTGTGTACACAGCCAGCCTGCATGAGCATCCCCCGAGTGTTATGACCCTTGATAAGCTCAGAACACAATCCTGTCCTTTCTCCTCACAGTGACTGGTGGTACCATGAGCTGCCTATGGTTGTTACCCTTTACCCATGCCTGCCTAAGGCCCTGCTGCCATCAAGGAACTAGGATTTAAGATCAGCAGGATTGACTTCAGAGCCCAAGTCTTCAATCTATTGAGTCCCCTTCTCAATCTCCAAAAGGAAGCTTTTTTTTTTTTTTCTTTCATTGCCTAAACCATTTCCTTCTGGCTAGCCTTTCAAGCCTTCTCCTTGCCCCCTGCTTGTCCATCCAGACTGCCTACTGGCAGGGAGGCTAGGGTCTCAAGGGCTGCAGAAGGAGCAATCAGAGTCTGTGCCTTTTCCTTCCCTGCCTCAGCCATGCAAGAAGCAGATGAGGAGGTGCTGCTGGTTGAAGACACACTCAGCACACACACCGACCTGACGGACCACGAGCCAGCCATGTATGAGGTCCGCAAGCAGTTCATGAGGTAAATTCCCTAGAGTTCTCCAGTCCCCAGAAGGCTACGTCAGGGCTCCCGAGCCTCAGCAGATAGAATACAACTGCCTGACACTCACATCCTGGGAGTGTGCCGGTGGCCTCCTGCCTGGGTCTGACCAGTTGCCTCCACAGAGAGATGAGCTCCTTGTCTTCAGAAGGGGAGAGCCAGAATCGGCCTGTGCCCAAGAGGCATATGAGTCTATCAGAGAAGGAGATGCAGGTGACAAAGACTAAGGAGACTGGTGCGTTAATCAAAGAGGAGACAGCAGAGACAGGCAATGTAAGTACGATGCAATGGGATGGGTATGGGCTGGGGAAAGATGATCAGGCCCCAAGAGCTCATGGAGATGACGCGGCCACTCTTTACAGGTGAGGCTGAGCGTGTTCTGGCATTATGCCAAGTCTGTGGGGCTCTACACCACAATAGCTATCTGCCTTCTGTATGTGGGCCAAAGTGCAGCTGCCATTGGAGCCAATGTGTGGCTCAGCGCCTGGACCAATGACAAGGTGGTACAAGGCCAGCAGAACAGTACCTCCCTAAGGCTAGGTGTCTATGCTGCCCTGGGAATACTACAAGGTGAACACATTGGGGTACCCAGAAGGGGCTCCCTCATCCTTTCCTCTCTTTTGCCCACTCCCCAAACCACAAAACCAAATCCCCGTCTCAGAGCCTCCATAAGTCCACCTGGCCATCCCATGTCTCATCCTGCCCTTTTCTCCCGGCTTCCTCCGCTAAGGTGAATGACTCACCCTCTGCCTCTCCCAATAAGGGATCCTGGTGATGCTGGCGGCCTTCACCATGGTGGTCGGCAGTATCCAGGCTGCCCGCCTGCTGCACGCAGCTCTGTTGCACAACAAGATCCGGTCACCTCAGTCCTTCTTTGACACAACGCCCTCAGGCCGCATCCTCAACCGGTTCTCTAAGGACATATACGTCATCGATGAGGTGCTGGCCCCCACCATCCTCATGCTGTTGAATTCCTTCAGCACATCCATCTCCATCCTTGTGGTCATCATAGCCAGCACGCCGCTCTTCACTGTGGTCATCCTGCCTCTGGCTGTGCTCTATGGCTTTGTGCAGGTGCCAGTGTGGATGGGTGGGGCACTGATGGCATGGGGCAGGTGGAGATCTAGAGTGGCCGGGGAGCATGGTGGTGGTGGTGGCGGTGGGGCTTCTGATGTGGACCAGGCATTTTTGTAGACTAGGGTGTGCCCGGATTGGATCAGGGACTATAGTTTATTGCTTCGCTTCCTTGAAACTCACTTATCTAACCTGCAAAATAGACTCTTAGCATCTACTCCATAGGGATGATGTGAGGATGAAATGTGTGTTTATAAACTGACAGCCCTGGGACCCTTTCTGGTTGGCTGTATTTTATTTACTTACTTACTTTACTTACTTTGTGTGTGTGTGTGTGTGTGTGTGTTATGTATATGCACACGTGTGTCTGTGTATATGCATATGTATTTATATATTTGTGGAGGCCAGAGGTCAAGGTCAATTGTCTTCCTCAATCACTCTCCACCTTATTTTCTGGGACTGAGTCTCTCATTGGATGCAGAGCTGACTGCCCAATGAGCTTCAAGAATCTACCTGGCCCTGCAGATGTGCACTGTCATGCTGAGGAATCTTAGCTAATGTCTTCATGCTTGTGTGGCATGCGCTCTACTGAGTGAGCCTTCCTCTCAGCCCCTACACCTATTGGTGTTATCTGAGTAAACCACTGTAAACAGTTTGAACTCACAGGGATCCGTCTGCCTCTGCCTCTCCAGTGCTGGGATTAAAGGTGTGCGCCACCACCACCAGGCTGGTAAAGAGCCTCTTATAAGCCTCTCCTGTGGAGGCCTGGCTATCTTGGGTCCTACAGAATACAGGCTGGAAAATGAAGGCAGAACTATTGTTTTGTGGGATTAACCCTTAAGCAACTAGGTAGGTAGGGTAAGAGGGACTTTTTCAGGGGGGAAAAAGATACAAAGTTATTTTTGCAAAGTCATTTGAATGTGAGCACATATCTAGGGTCTTTAAGCAGAAATAGAAATTTAGGGAGGCAGTGCCGGGTGTGGTGGCGCACGCCTTTAATCCCAGCACTCGGGAGGCAGAGGCAGGCGGATTGCTGTGAGTTTGAGGCCAGCCTGGTCTACAAAGCGAGTCCAGGACAGCCAAGGCTAACACAGAGAAACCCTGTCTCAGAAAACAAAAACAAACAAACAAAAGACAGATAAACAAGATGTTGTTATGGTCTGCAAAAGATGATGAGACAGGAAGGCATAGAGAATCAGAGAGCGCTTCATGGAAGAGGTGGCCTGGCTGACTGAGCAGAGCTGATCTGACGGCAAGGGTGTAATGTTCGTCTGGACTCTTGTTCTTCAAGGGACCATAGGACATGACATCACGGCCTTGTGGGAGGAGAAGGCTAGTAGGAGGACACTTGGGGAGTTTTTTGGAGGACATGCAGGGCTGAGCTGGTAGCTTGACATGCCTGACTGGAGTTCTCTTCCCATCCCCACCCCCCCCCCCCATCAGCGCTTCTATGTGGCCACATCTCGGCAGCTGAAGCGGCTGGAATCCATCAGCCGCTCCCCCATCTTCTCCCATTTTTCGGAGACAGTAACGGGCGCCAGTGTCATCCGGGCCTATGGCCGAATCCAAGACTTCCAGGTCCTCAGTGATACTAAGGTGGACAACAACCAGAAGAGCTGTTACCCCTACATCGCCTCCAACCGGTCAGGAGCCCCCCTTTCCTCTACAGGTGCCCACAGGCTTTCTGTGGTTCTGGGTGGGCTCCAGCATTCCCTGCCTCTTGTCCATCCCCTCCCTATCGGTCCCTACAGATGGCTGGGTGTCCACGTGGAGTTCGTGGGGAACTGCGTGGTGCTCTTTGCGGCACTGTTTGCAGTGATCGGGAGAAACAGCTTGAGTCCTGGGCTTGTGGGTCTTTCTGTGTCTTATGCCCTGCAGGTAAAGTGGGATCTGGGACTGTAGGCAGGGCCACTACCTACCTGGAGCAGAGGACACACAGGGCTCACAAGCATCTCCTGAATGTCCTCCTCTGTGTCACATGCAGATGAGCCCCAGCTGGGTTCTCAAAGCCAGGCACCGGGAGATTCTGCCAGCAAGGGAGTGTGATGCAGGCTGGAGAGGTCTTCCTGCCAGGAAGAAGAAAGTGTGGCAAGAGGCATAGAGATGTAGTCCGTTGATAGAGCATCTGCCTAGCAAATGCAAGACCCTAGGTTCAAACCCATATATAGGGAGGGAGGGAAGGAGAAAGAGAAGGAGGGAGGGAGGGAAGGAGCCAAGAGCTTGAAGGAATTTCCCTGCTCTGAGATGCTAGGGAAATGACCTTGGAGCTTGGTCCAAATAGAACTGCCATATCTGGGCAAGATGTACGTTCAACATGACTGAGGTCTAAATACAGGATGAGTGGGGCCAGACTACATGATGTAGCTGCTTGCCTTCAAAGAAGCTACAGCCAGCTCTTTGTGTCCTTGGCTTCTTTGCTAAAGAATAAACCAATTGCAGGTAGAAAACCCCTTGAGAGGGGCTAGGAATGATGGTGCATTCCTGGAATCCTAACACTTGGGAGGAAACTGAGACAGGGGGATTGCTGTGACTTCAGTGCCAGCCTGGCCTCCATAGTGAGACCCTTTCTCAAAACAAAACAAAATAAAAACCTTCCCCAAAGCAATCTGAAAAAAAAAAATTCAGAAGCGTCTACCGGGGCGGGGGGGGGGGGGGGGGGGGGGGGGGGGAGGCAGAGCAGAAAACAAGCAAAAACCAGCAAGATGACTTCACTGTGTCTCTGAGTACATGTAAATGATGTGCCTTGTAGGCATTGTGTTAGGCACCGTCCATGAGCTAGAGATCATCTACAGCATACAGGAGGGTGTGAGTGGGTTTCATATGAACAATAAGCAATTGGATGTGAAGGGCTTGAACGTCTGTGCATTTCAGTCTACCCCAGCTTCTCAGAAGCGATGCCTTGTAGAAGTGGAGGAATAAGGGGTGGCTTTAAGCATATCAGGTGACTGGCATCTAGGATTGGAGGTCACCCTGACACCAGCCTGTGTGGTCAAGGAGTTATACAACCTGCAAATGGGATTTTTTTTTTTTTTTTTTTTTTTTTTTGTGAAGCAAATCACACTGCTGAGGCCTCAGGTGGCTCAGATCCGAATGCATCGGTAAACAAAGCGATGTCGACAGGCCTGTCTGCTCAAACCTAACTGTGCATGTGACTCATTTGGAGATCTTGTTAAAATGTTCATTCTCATTCACAAGGTTCAGTTCTGAGCCCGAGCTCGGATTCTACATTTCTGTCAATGCTTCTTGGTAACACAGTACAGTCCTTGGACTGGCCACGCTGACATATTCTGGGAGCGTGTTAAGAATAGAGAGTCTTGGACCTACTGACTCACACTGCATTTTCACAGGATGCTCAGAGAAGTCTAATACATGTTAAAGTTTATGAGCACAGAGTGAGCCATCCTCCACTGAGTCTGCACTGTCACGGCCCGAGGCACAGTTCTGATCAGAGGCCTAGTCAGCACACACCTGTAGGTCTTAGATGGGATGGGGTTCCACTGATCAAGAAATAAAGCCCCAGCCGGGCATTGGTGGCACACGCCTTTAATTCCAGCACTCAGGAGGCAGAGGCAGGCGGATCTCTGTGAGTTCGAGGCCAGCCTGGTCTACAAAGTGAGTCCAGGATGGCCAAGGCTACACAGAGAAACCCTGTCTCGAAAAACCAATAAATAAATAAATAAATAAATAAATAAATAAAGCCCCAGCCTGGCCTAGTGGCTCAGACATTTAGTCCCAGTGATCCGAGGCAGAGGCAGGCGAATCTCTGAGTTCAAGGCCAGCCTAGTGTACTCAATGAGTTCCAGGACAGCCAGGGCTACACTGAGAAACCCCGTGTTGAAAAACCATAAAGAAAGAAAGAAGAAGGAAGGAAGGAAGGAAGGAAGGAAGGTCACTGCTGAGCCCCTCCCATGACACAGTCCCTTTGTTCAGGTGACTATGGTTTTGAATTGGATGATCCGAATGGTATCCGACTTGGAGTCTAATATAATAGCCGTGGAGAGAGTCAGCGAATACTCCAAGACCGAGACTGAGGTGAGTCTCAAGATGAGCCCTGCAGCAGAGGGTACTTGGATGCCCTGAGGAAGGATGCTTGCTGGCCTGTCATAGCTGTGTTTCCACGCTATAGCTGTTTAAGTGACATCCATCCATCCCACTCTCAGAGTATCAGGCCGTGGTTGGTGCTAGGGTGTAGAGGGCTCAGGGTTGAACAAGAGATTCTGAGCCAGCGGGAGGCATGAGGCATATAAACGGCAAGGCTCTGGGGCTGCACCCACGGCCCAAAGGGGGGGAGGGGGGCCTGGGAGGGTGGGGGGCAGAGTCAGTTGAGGTGATCCCGGAGTAAGTGAGAGTCAGAGGAAGGGCAAGTTTTGATAGACGAGGTGACATAGGGGTGGCACAGGGAAAAGATGAGCATCCCAGCCGAAGGAACAGAGGTGGCGTGCCCTTTTTTAGGGAGGGGGAACTGTTCTCTCCTAGGTGGGGGAGAGATGTTTCTCCAAAGAGGTCATATTTCAGAATGCCCCGAAGCTGAACCATCTCCAAGCTCTGAGTGTCCAACAGCCCATTTTTTTTCAACCCCTCCCGCCGACTGTGCGTTTCACGCCCACAGTACTCCGCGCTCCTTGAGACCTGTGCTCTGACCTGCCTTTGCTGCTCCAGCCATCCGCTCCTGTCCTTTTCACCTTCCCTATATAGCATAGACTGTGTCTATGCTCCTCCAGGAGGTGCTTTCAACCTGTGCCTATCTTTGCCTACAAAACCCCAGCAGACCTGAGCCCACCTGTCCATATCATACCTGCACAGAACAGCTAGCGTGCAACCAACCAAACAAACAAATCCACTGGGAGCTGGGCGTGGTGATTCATGTCTTTTGATCTCAGCACTAGGGAGCCAGAGGCAGGAGGATCTCTGTGAGTTTGAGACCAGCCTGCTCTATTGTGATGGCTCTTTTGGTAAAGTGGGTGTGCAACAAACATGCACACAGAGTCCTGAGTTCTAGCCCTAACACCAGATAAACCTGGTGTGATGGCTCATGCCTATACTCCCAGCACTTGGGAGGTACTCCAGAGTACCTGTCCCTGTCCTGCAGACCACAAACAGCAGACACCACTCCTCTGTCTGCCCTGCACTTTCCCTAGACAGCCATTCGCCTCCTTCCGATGACTGCTATCATGACCTGCTAGGAAGCCTTCTTGAGTAATGCATAAAATAGTAACCCCAAACTCTTCTGGCCCAAGCCCTCATCCCTTGTTCCACTATACAGATGTGCTTCTGTATAGATCATCTGCCCCTGTGTATGCTGGGAACGAAAGCCTCCCGGAACCAGAGCTTTGTCTCATTGGTGGCGTTTGGTGATAAAGAATGAATGAAAAAGGTGAAAGGAGGGGCTAATGCAGGCAGAGAGAGAACCCCAGCAGCACTTGGGGCAATGAAATCAAATAGAAAAGGCTGGTGGTATGGTCCAGTGGTAGCATGCGTAGCATGCCTGTGTGAGGCCCAGGGTTCCATCTATTTAAAAAAAAAAAAAAGTCAAAGAATGTAGGATTCACTGAACCACAGGGTGCCAGGCCTCCCCACAAGGGACCATGGTGGGTGAGGATTGAGGTGTCTGGAAAGAGGTGGGGCTGAACAGTAGGGGAGGGCTTGAATAGTGTCCCCCCCCCCCATGAGAACATAAGAACCCAACTGTCTCCTGCTAGGCCCCCTGGGTGGTGGAAGGCAACCGAGCTCCAGAAGGCTGGCCCAGCCGTGGAACGGTGGAGTTCCGGAACTATTCCGTGCGGTACCGCCCAGGCCTGGAGTTGGTGCTCAAGAACCTGACTCTGCATGTGCAGGGTGGGGAGAAGGTACTTGTGTCTGAGGTCGTTGCCAGAGCCCTTGTGGGCAGAACCTGGGTGCTTTAACCGGATTGGCTGCGGGCTGGAAACCGGAGGTGCCGCTGACAGCCCTTCTGGCGCCTCATAGGTAGGCATAGTGGGCCGCACCGGGGCCGGCAAGTCTTCCATGACCCTCTGCCTATTCCGAATCCTGGAGGCTGCAGCCGGTGAGATCTGCATTGATGGGCTCAACGTGGCACACATTGGCCTCCATGACCTGCGTTCTCAGCTCACCATCATCCCTCAGGTAGGAGCCTGCTGAGCCTACTCCTCCATCCACCTCCCACCCCACCCCACCCCGAAACTTCAGGAACTTATGGTTGGGGGGATGCCTCCACAGCGGGGAGCAGAGTCAACCTAAGAGCCAGCCACGCACAGATCTGGAAAGGGAAACACCTTGGCCAGTCAGGATTGCCCTTGGGTTGCCAGGCTAGCAAATGGAAAAGGACCATAGGCTCCTCCCAGCACAACAACGCTGAGGTGTCGTTTCTTTCTCTCCTAGTTGCAGAGCTCCAAATGGCACAGCCTTTTCTGGCTCCTTAGGGTGTCTTTTATGCCGAGTAGACACTTCAGAGGCAGATTAGTAGCGCCAGCAGGAGACTTAGCAACTGGCCAAGCTGAGGTTTATCACGCCCCCACAGACAAGTTTTTTTTTTTTAATCGCCCTGGTAAAGTTTTCCTTCTGGAGGACTGCGGACCAAGCAGAGAGCAGCTGCCTGAATTGCTTTTCTCCTTCACGCCCCTCGGGGACCCCTTATCGAGTCTAAACTAGTTCTCTCTGATCATCTTGTGTCTCCAGGACCCCATCCTGTTCTCGGGGACCCTGCGCATGAACCTAGACCCCTTTGGCCGTTACTCGGAGGATGACATCTGGAGGGCCCTGGAGCTGTCCCATCTGCACACGTTTGTGAGCAGCCAGCCAGCAGGCCTGGATTTCGAATGCGCTGAGGGTGGGGATAATCTCAGGTAAGAGTAGGAGTGAACACTGCCGGGCATGGTGGCGCACGCCTTTAGTCCTAGCACTCGGGAGGCAGAGGCAGGCAGATCGCTGTGAGTTCGAGGCCAGCCTGGTCTACAAAGCGAGTCCAGGACAGCCAAGGCTACATAGAGAAACCTTGTCTCAAAAAAAAAAAAAAAAAGAATGTTGCCCCCTCCCTCCCCCCTCCACCCCGCTAGGGACCCTGTGGGTGCTGGAGAGAATCCAGATGACCCACCAATCCACACAAGCAAGCAAGCAAGCAAGCGCGTGCGCACACACACACCACAGCCGGAGTGGCATGGAAATGTTGTTTTGTATGGAGTATAGTCTCAGCAAGCCCAGGGCACCTCCTCTTCACAGACTCTTCATACAAACCTAACTTTGCAGTTTAGGAAACAAACTCAGAGAGGGCAAGGGGTTAGCCAAGGTTGCGCAGCTGAGAGAAGGCATGCTTGGGATTTGAACCAGAACACTGGTTCTCATCTTAGTTGACCCCACCAACATTTCAAACAATCCCACCCCTGTTGGAATCCCCTGGGCTCCAGGGTGATGTACCCATGGAACAAGAGGACACCTATGGTGCTCTGGAAACATAAAGATTTCTACCAGGATGGAGACTGTTAGCTCACCCCTCACCCCCACTCCCACCCCAGACCCTCAGGACCCATGTCCCAAGATCCTGACCTGTGTGTTCCAGAGATCAGCAGTCCGTTCTTACTGAGTCAAAACCTCACGATACCCAGATTTTCTTTTGTATTTCATTTGAGTTTGTTTCTGGTGCTAGATTGACAAATGCTGGGCAAGCTCTTTACTGCTAAGTCTTTATTCCTAGGCCTAACTGTATGATTTGGGGCAAATTGCTTAACCATTTTTGTGTCTCTTTTACATTCACTATAGAATAGGGATAATGCTAGTCTATGCCAGTTTGCATTTGTACTCCCTGCTAATAACATAATCTGAGGGCTGGAGAGATGGCTCAGCAGTTAGTAGCACTGGCTGCTCTTCCAGAAGGCCTGGGTTCAATTCCCAGCAGCCACATGGCAGCTGACAATGGCTGTAACTCGTATTCTAAGAATCTAACCTCCTCTTCTGGATTTGGTAGGCACTGCGCACGTGTAGTATGTAGACATACATGCAGGCAAAATACCCACATAAATAAAATAATAAATAAGACAAATATATATATATATATAATGCAAGCCACATCTCACACACACATATATATGTATATATATGTGTGTGTACATGTGTGTGTGTGTGTGTGTGTGTGTGTAATTATATGTATTTTCTCTAATGGGCAGCATAGTTGTCTTAGTTACGGCCTCTATTGCCATGACCACAGCAACTCTTAAAAAGGAAAACATTTACCTGGGGCTGGCTTACACTTTCTTTCTTTCTTTCTTTCTTTCTTTCTTTTTTTTTTTTAAGATTTATTTATTTACTATGTATACAGTGCTCTGCCTGCTTGTACCCCTGCAGGGCAAAAAAAAGGCATGAGATCACATTATAGATGGCTGTGAACCACCATGTGGTTGCTGGGAATTGAACTCAGGACCTCTGGAGGAGCAGTCAGTGCTTTTAGCTGCTGAGCCATCTCTCCAGCCCTGGTTTACACTTTCAGAGGCTTAGTCCGCTATCATTATGGTGGGTGGCGGCACGGCAGGGTGCAGGCAGACATGGTGCTGGAGGAGCCGAAGAGTTCTCCATCTTTATCCACAAGCAGCAGGAGGAAGTCTGCCCTCCACCCTGGGCATAGCGTGAGCATAAATGATCTCAAAGCCCGCCCACACAGTGGCACACCTTCTGGCAGTGCCACTGCCTATGGGCCAAGCATTTAAATTGGACTATCCCACCACAATAGGGATAGTCTTTCTTGAGAGAGGTACGGGCCAATGGGGTGACTCGATGGGCAAAGGTGCTTGCCACACACACCCAGTGACCTGAGTTCAATCCTTGGAACCTATGTAAGGTAAAAGGAGAGAATCAACTCTACAGAGTTGTCCTCTGACCTCCACACTTACACACACACACACACACACACACACACACACACACACACACATCACACAGACACATAAGCATACACATAAATAAAAATGCATCTTTTAAAAACTTAATGTACCTAACTCATACCTATGCAGTCCAGACTAGCCTAATACTCAAGGTAATCCCCCTGCTTCAGCTTCCTGAATATCAGAATTATAGGGGTACGCCACCATACCCAATATAATACATATTTTTAAATTTTAAGTGTTTGTTTAATGGTACTTATGTGTAGGACAACTTACAGGAGCCAGTTCTCTCCTCCTGAGGTAATGGGTTATGGGGATCAAACTCAGATCATCAGGGTTAGCAGCGAATGCCTTTAGCCACTGAACCACCTAACCCTGTGGTTCTCAACCTTCCTAACACTGTGACCCTTTAATACAGCTCCTCATGTTGTGGTGACCCCCACTCATAAAATCATTGTTTTTTGTTACTACTTCCTAACTGTAATTTTGTTACTGTTATAAATCATAATATAAACATCTGATATGCAGGATATCGGACATGTGACCCCCCCAAAGGAGTTGCAACCCACAGGTTGAGAACCACTGACTAAACAGGCCCTGGAATAAATTCTATAGCGTATTTTACTCAGCCCAATGTATCTAAAATAACACTCAATGTGTCATCAATATAAAAGCTATTAGGTGATATGTGCCTATCATCCCATACCTCTGGATTGCACAATGATTCCTTGTCTCAAAAAAAAAAAAAAAAAAAAAAAAAAAGAAAGAAAGAAAGAAAAGAAAAGAAAAGAGGATGTTATCAGTTGGTTGGTTGGTTGGCTTTTCGAGACAGGGGCTTTCTGTGTAGCCTTGGCTGTCCTGGACTTGCATTGTTGACCAGGCTGGTCTCAAACTCACAGCTATCCACCTGCCTATGCCTCCTGAGTGTATCAGGATATTTTGCATTTTGCATTTTTTTTTTTTCACAGAACTTTAAAATCCTGTATGTATTTTCCTTTTTTTTTTTTTTTTTTTTTTTTTTTTTGAGAAAGGGTCTCTCTATGTAGTAGCCCTGGCTGTCCTTGAATTTGCTATGTAGACCGGGGTGGACTAGAACTCACAGAGAGATCACCTCTTCAGGCCTCTGGCTCTGCCTGCTGCCTCCTGAAGTGATATACCACACATGGCTGCATTTTCCACTTTCAACAGCCAGATGTGGCCAGTCAGTGGCTACGCTTTGAAGGGAGCAGTCTTGGGTCGGTTCCGCTGAGAAGCGCTTAGCCTGCGTGTACTCCTGTGAAATGTCAGCATGTCCGTCCCCCCCCGCCCCCCAGCCCCCCTTCTGCCCTCTCTTCTTTTCTTATGGTTTCCTTTTGGTGCTGGGGTCCAACGTAAGACATTGTACATGCCCAGAAACACTCTGCCACGGCCACATTCCCAACCCTCTTTTACTCCTCTTTATATTCAGCACATACTCAGGTTTCAAAACTTGAAACAAACAAACAAAAGGTCACATCTGCCCAAGTGCTTAATGTTTTTGCAGTATTCAAAGTACTTTGGCCTCCGCCATCTCATTTAATCATCACTGTTGCCCCATGGGCCGGAAATAGAAATGGAATTACTTACCCAAAACTTCATGGCCAGCCAGAGGCAGGACAAAGGATTCAGGGAAGTGTGAGGTTTTTGTCCCTATCACTTGCTTGCTTTATCATGTGGTGCAGGCCTAATGTCATGCACCTGTAGTCCCGACTCCTTGAGGCAGGAGAATTAAAAGTTCAAGACAAGCCTTGGCTGGAGATATAGCTCTTGCTTAGTGAGTGTGATGTTTGGGTTCCGTTCCCTCCTCCTGCCCCCTCCAAAAACCCTGTAAAGGTAAATGTGTAGCTTTAATTGGCTTTTACTTACATAACCACATGGGGCGTGGGTACTGGCAGTATGGGCTCTCCTGCCCCTGTCTCTAGGGCTTTTAGCAGTCTGCTGGTCCCCAGCACTTCCCCCAGAGCTTCTGTAGCCCTTCACGCCAGGATCAGAGACAGAAACGGTCCCTCCTCCTCCCTCTGTGAGCTTGTGGGCTCTTTAAGTATAACCTGTATCCTGTGCCAGGCTCACCATTAATCAGCCCTGAGTTCTATCTGGCAGCTCATTCTGCTGCCAAAACCTTCATTAGTTGCGGGAAGAGGCCATGGAGGGAGGCCGGTCTTTATTCTGGCTGTGACTCACCCCTCTGGGAAGAGTTGAGGTATTTGTCCTTGGGTGTGTGTGTTGGGGGCAGGGGGGGAGGTGGAAGGCTGGAGGGGGCGTTGCTGTGGCCTCTGTGGTTGGGAACACAGCCTTGCTTTGTTCACTGGTTCTGGCTTTCAAGGGCCAGAGGTTGAAGATAAGGATCAGCCCTCCTGGTTCCCAGTGAACAAAGATGGGGAGTCCCCAGCTCCTTCCTTTACAAGTCTCCCAAATAGATCCATAGTCTCTATTCCTTATGTGGGTAGGAGGCGACTGACACAATGGTATAAGCATAGCTTAGCAAGATGGCGTGGAGTGGTTTGAATGCAAATATCCAGGAAGAGGAATCCCAAATCTGTTCTTTTTTTTTTTTAAGATTTATTTATTTATTTATTTATTTATTTATTTATTTATTTATTATGTATATACAATGTTCTGCCTGCATGTATGCCTGCAGGCTAGAAGAGGGCACCAGATCTTATTATATAGATAGTTGTAAGCCACCATATGGGTGCTGGGAATTGAACTCAGGACCTCTGGAAGAGCAGCCAATACTCTTAACCACTGAGCCATCTCTCCAGCCCCCCCAAATCTGTTCTTACTAAAGTAGGAATGGCTGACAATGTGCAGCAAAGACAACCCTGTGCAGAATGGCCGGAAAGGGAAGCACAGGAAGTGGAGGTCTGAGAATACCTACAGCAGAGCTCTCACGGTGATGTTTGGGTCTGGGTCTAGCCCTCCAGGCCTCCTGATTATGGTATAAGCCTTTGTCCCTGCTCCTGGGCAGATTTGGCAGAACCAAGAAAGCTAGGCAGCCGGTCCAGGGATAGTGTGAAGGAGTAGAGCCAAACACGTAGGAAATTAGGGTAGACTGGAGACTGGAGAGCAGCCTGGGCACCTAGCTGGAAACACCTGCCTTCCTTCTCAGTGTTGGCCAGAGGCAGCTTGTGTGCCTAGCCCGAGCCCTGCTCCGCAAGAGCCGAATCCTGGTTTTGGATGAGGCCACCGCTGCCATTGACCTGGAGACTGATGACCTCATCCAGGGCACCATCCGTACCCAGTTTGAAGACTGCACTGTCCTGACCATTGCCCACCGGCTCAACACGATTATGGACTATAACAGGTGGGCTGTGGGAAGCCACATGAGGGGATCTGAGGCTATCACCTGGGAGTCAGGAAGAGGCAAGGCAAATGAAAGTATCTGTGTATGAGACTCTTGGGATTGGCCATGGTATGGGGGTACAGAGTGGGGTTCCCAAGATACGCTTAAGAAGCAGAATAGAGCAGGGTTAACTGGGTACAATGACGTATACAAAGACACAGAGTCCTTTTGGAATTACCCACATGTGGGGAAAGGTACACCAGACTCCCTGGCCATTGGAAACTGCACAGACCACCCCTGCACTTCTTACTGTTGACTTTACTGGGGAAGGGGAGGGGAAGGGCTCCTTATGTCACTCCCAAGTTTCCTAGTTTGCATGTCTGGTCACTTCATCTACACCTCACCACCATCTGTGACGGGGAAGCACAGGTCCCAGGGGGTGTCATGAAGCTGTTTGGGAGAACCATGACGGGTTCCTAGGTCCCATCCTTGGTCACTAGACTCTACCTAACAGTGCCTGAAAAAGCTGATGCTTGTGGGTGGAGAAGGCATTGTGTCTGAGCCAGGGCACAGAGCCCCTTGATTGCTGTGTGACTATGGGCAGCTTGCAAAGCTTTTCTGGGCCTGCTCCATATCGCTCAGAACCGCTGTGAGGAGTCAATGAAATAATGCTTAAACTGAAGGTAACACTGAGAAACATCAGTTTGCTCCCTAGCCCCCTGGAAGCCCGTGTATTGGGATTCTCCCTAGCATCTGTTCCTCCAAGGAGAAGGAAGGAAGCATTGCCTTCACAATCTCTTGGCTTCCTTGGGTAGCATGATGGGTCAACTGAGGCTTTCTCTGGGAAGTGTCTCCATGCAGCCAGCAGGATCTTGCGGGGAGTGGGGGGGCTAGGGGGGCCAGTGAGGGGGAGTGGGAGCTGTGGAAGGTCGGGCAGTGAGAATGGCTGATGCTACCTTGTGTCTGTCCCATCCCATTTCTACCCTCCACTCCCATTCAGGACCCCACAGGGGGGAAAGTGCCAGTAGCTGGAAGGGCTGGGCTCTTCCAGAGACAGCCTGAGCCAAGAGGATCTGTTTCCAGACTCATTCCTCAGCAGCCCTGGGGTTAGGAGGCTTGGGCCCCACCCTGGGGGGGGGGGTTGGGAGTTCACTCCTTCTAAAAGGGCAGGCAGAAATTAATCAAAGGGTCAGGTTACAGAGCCTGTTATTAGAGGCCACAGGAAGGGGTCCCTGTGTGCAGGCAGAGAAGTCAGTCTACACAAGGTGGCAGGGGCCCCCCTCCACTAAGAAAGTGCCAGCTAGGCCCAAAGGATAGGGAAGGAGTGAAAGAGGAGGAGTGAGGAAGGAGGGAACTGAATAACTCAGACACAGAGGCAGCACTGCCCCAAGGCAGAGAACACTGAGGCTGGAGAGCAGAGCCAGAGAGAACAGACCCCAAAAGCTGTACTTGAAGACTGTGCAGATTCAATTGGTCTTCACAGTAAGAGCCAAGAGATGTCCCTCACTGGAAATGGATTTGGATGTGACAGCCTACTGGGCCAGATTTGGACAGTGGCCAGGTGGTAATGTTCACTCCTTCCTAGCACAGAGATCTAGGAGCCCAGCAGGTGGGGCTCAGAAAGCAACCTGCCCCTCTCACAAAAGAGTCTCTCTCTCTCCAGATTTGAGGGGGGGAGGTCCGGCCCCTCCCACCTTACCCTGATGCAACTGCCTGTGAGTCTCATGGCAGGTGCATCCATCGTGTGTGTGTGTGTGTGTGTGTGTGTGTGTGTGTGTGTGTGTGTGTGTGTGTGTGTGTGTGTGGTGGTTGGTAGGCGGCTCTAACTTAAGACACAGGCTTGCCTGGGGTGGGGCAGCTGATCCCTGTAGCAGTAGCAGCAGCAGCCCAAATCCCACATTGCAGTGTTGGACTCACTGCAGCCTGGTTTCCTGCTGTGTGTGCCTATGTGAGCTGGCACAAAGCAGATGGATGTCCACAGGGCCCAGTGCCCAGGCCCATGGCTCCCTGTACACCGCCTGCTGAAGCCCTGCGACCCCAGCAAGAGCAGGAGCTCATTAGGAAAGGCTTTCCAAGCCCAGACTAGCAGAGATGAATAGGACTTTGTGTTTGATTTCAGAAACCGCTTCGTGCACTAGGAGAGAGCTAACAAAATAGCGAAAATAGCCAGCCTTGCAAGTGTGTACATGTGGCCTATCAGAGTGGGTTGACTGAAGTGGGTGGGCTGCCAAGTCACTGCGGAGTCTGAGTAGTTCCCAAAGGTAGGGCTGGCCTCCAGGCCTAGGTCTAGGCTAACAGAGACTTGACTCCTTTTTTTTTTTTTTTTTTGGCTAGGGTCCTGGTCTTGGACAAAGGGGTAGTAGCTGAATTTGATTCTCCAGTCAACCTCATTGCAGCTGGAGGCATCTTCTATGGGATGGCCAAAGATGCAGGACTGGCCTAGAATATACACACCAAGGGACTCTTCCTTGTCTGAACTGACAGCAGGTATCTGCAGAATGGATGTGATGGCAATGAGTTGGGGGCATTTGTGAGACTTTTTTTTTTTTTTAATTCTGCAAATTGCCTCACAGACTAGCCATACTTAACACTGGAATGAAGAAGTCAGTTGGAGGTCACAACTAGTTCAAAATAAAGTTCAGACCAGTGCCTGGGTCTCCTGGTCCTAGCCCACCGTTATTCCTGTGCTGCAGGTTTTTTGTTTGTTTGTTTTTGTTTTTATTTTTTGAGACAGTTTCTCTGTGTATCCTTGGCTGTTCTGGACTCACTTTGTAGACCAGGCTGGCCTCGAACTCACAGCGATCTGCCTGCCTCTGCCTCCTGAGTGATGTGATTAAAGGCGTGCGCCACCCCCCCCCCCCCACCCCCCGGCTGTACTGCAGTTTTTAAGAGACCTTCCTTCTGCCTCTATACTTTCATATTTCCATTTTCCTTTTTTTTTTTTTTTTTAAATGAACTTTTTTCCTCCTGGACCAGGGACTGTTAGGTCAGCCTGTCCTAGGAATGGAGTTCCTGTATGGTGCTGTCTCAATCCACTTCTGACCTCTGCCTGATGAATCCACTTCACACTGATGAAATAAAGCTGTGTGATCAACAACAGCATTTGTACCACATGCTGCTTTCTTCCGTTGTTGGCAAAGTCCGGGGGGGGGGGGGTTACAATCTTCTTGAAGAAGCAGCGCAGGCAGGGGACCTCCTACACTTCTGTGTGGCTGCAGCTATCTGAAACCTTCAGACTCAAAACTTTTGGCTACAAATACCATCTTCAGAGCCAAAATTCACAGTGAGATTACAGTACCTCCTCCTCTGCTGGGCAGATACTGAGAAAAGGTAAGAAATAAAAGACCCTGGAATCTGCCGAGGCCATGGCTTCCTGGAATGCTGTTGAGAGCACTTCTGGGTCCATTGCATTGCTCAGTCTTCCAAAGCTGTCCTCTAGGGCTAAAGTGAGTGTGCGCTCTCTACTCCAGCCTCCTGCCTCTTCACCAGAGAGGCCACTGAACCTTAGGTGAAGCTGGGGGAAGGGAAAGGTCAAGTGTCCCAGGTCCCTGCCTCCGCAGCCCCTGGAGCCATTTCGAACAAGCCAACAAAGACTGACTTTCTTCAATCAGAGTCTACCTGGTACCAGGACTCCACTTAAAAAGAACCTCTTCCGCCATCTCCTCTCACCCTCTCACTTTCTCACCCTCATCTATTTCTCTTCCCCACCCTAAGTGCTTGGCAGTCACTGAGGAGATGACTCCTTTGATCTGCTTTTTCTGTGTGCCCTGGGTTGGCCTATGCTGCAGGACCATTTGTTAAAGGTTAATAACCACATTTTTTGTCTTGCTTTGGGCAGGCTGTTTCTGCCCAGGATGTTTATGGGTATATGGAAAGTGACTTCCATCCTTGTGACAGAGCAAGTATGAAAGCACAAATGCCCAAATTATTCTGCCTCTCCTTGGTGCTAAGAAAAGGTCTCTGCTGCGCTCTCTGATTTATTAGGCCAATTTGGCATGACGTCTGCTTTGTGAGGCGCTAGGCGGCCTAAACCAACAGGAGATTCATTCAGCATCCTTCTCAGCTAAAGATCTGAAGGTGTGAGGCTGTTTCCTCTCCTGTCTTGGGAGTTCGCTTCTGTACTCACTGAGGCCATGACAGATGCTGAGAGCCCAAAGGGGAGGCTCCGTTGTATCAAATAAATAGGATAATCAAAAAATGTGCCTAATGGGGGAATGACCTCTATCTAGCTGGCTTGGTGACTCCAGGGAAACCAAGCGGCTGCTGTGAACTGGGAGGGAAGATGCCACACAGAATCCATCTCCTGATGCTATTGAGGGGTGACAGGGGACCAGCAGCAGCGATGGGGTGGAGGTGGCTCAGCTAGGGAGCTGGTCCTCCTTATTTTCCTCCACTGTGCCAGCCCCATGGGTCTTTAGGGCCATTTGAACCCTCTGAGGTTAGAATTCAGTGCTGTTTACCAGGGCAAAATGAGAGAAAATGGGCTTGGCCAGTTAACATTTAATTTTAATAATATCTGTTATGTTTGAAGAGTCAACAACACACAAGGAAAAGTCTTCCGTGAATGTTTACACACAGTGTGAACACATGCTTTAAATATGCAGTGGGGGGGGGGTGCATTCAGTTAACAAAGCTCAAAAGAAACTCCCTTGGTATAAATTACACAAAGCATATAAAAATATTTCTCTGAATGCATAGATTAAGACTTCAAACTCATCTAAGAGCAACTGTGCAGATTCAACCCACTGCCCGAGACACTGACCACAGTACTTCTGCAAAGGACAGGGCAGCTGGCAAAGTTACTTGGGACACCAAGACCTTTGGTCACTCTGCTTCTGAGTTCTCATGCAGTCTTCTGTAGCCCACCTCCCAGCTGGTCTCTACTGTTTCTCAGGATCTCTAATCAATTGGGGTGGCTGAAGGAGTTTGAACCCCAGTAATTTAGACATGAATTAATACTGAATTTATTTCTTCCAAGATAGAATCACACTTATTTGTATCAGTAAAGGAAGTTTTTTTTTTTCAAAGCAAATTAGAAGGAAAAAAAGGTTAGAACATCTAGATAAAGTGGTTTCTGAGTGGTTGGAACACAAGGGAGGGCCCTTCATTAAAGCACTTGGGGAAGAGGTGATGAGCAACCGCTGTTCTGCTATGCAAACACTCTACAAGGGGAAGTTGCCAGCTGTACCAGGGGCGGTACGATCCAGTCACTACACAGTGATGCCAAGAAGCTGGCCCTGAAGAACACCTGAACCTCACCTTGCCACTCAAGCGGCAGCGGAGGCCATAACCTCAGCGCAGCATTCTCTTCCACTGACACCTGCGTGTTTTCGCTCAACTGCAGTGTGCTAAGAAAACTAATAGTCAGGAGGTGAAGGTTCTTTGGAAAATATAGGCACTATGGGGCAAAAGCTTAAGACAGCAGGGATCCTCGCCGACAGCTGCTCCAGCCCTGTCTCCTGCTCACCTGTGGGCCAGGTCCTGTTTCTAAAGGTAAGCTGTTTGTTTCAGCAAACGGAGGCTTCTCAACTTTACTGATGCCGAGGCGGGGGAGACTCTCTGACTGCACGCTTGGAAAAGATTCGTACACCATGCTCCAGAGTCTAGTCAGGTGCTCACAACTGACTGTGGAGGTGACAGGGGGATTCCTAAGATTGAACAATTTGTTTACAAAAGCAACAGATTTCAGAGTTATGTAAAAATCCTAATAATTTCCAAAATAACCTTTATCTTTGATACAAAAATAAAGACGCTAACTCCTTTAGTTCAGTTTCCCACAATAACCATTAAAACAGCAACAAATTCAGGCTCAAAAACTGCTTTTCATTTCTGGTGGGAAGTGGGAGTGGTGGACGCAGACCAGCAGTTTGTGCTCTTCTTGAATGGTGCAATTAAACAAGGATGACAGGAACTGCCTCAGAGTAAAAAGGTAGTGGCTCCCTTAGAAAGCATTAGAGAGCCCTCTAGTGACTGTGGAGGGGAGGAGATGCAAAGGTGACTGTTCTGAGACAGGAGCAGTCGTGAGTGGTCACAAAAGAAAACTGGGGGAGGGGAAGCTCTTTTGGTTAACAGCCTATTTACAATTAGGTAACTATATTTTTAAATACTTTAAACCTGAGTAACATTTATAAATACGCTATATGAAACCTCACAGCCACAGGTCACACCAGATTCCCTTTGTCCAGCACCTGTGCTTTCTTTCCTCAGTCCTCCTCCCTAGTCAGTTCAAAATTTCAGGAGCTTCATGAGCATGCAACACCAAGAGAAGTGCACCGGGCCCTTCAGGTGCACTGTCAACACGAGTGGCTAGAAATAGGTCCGCTCTCAGCTGCTGCTTCCACAGCTCTCTAGATTCTGCACATATAACACCGGCTATCGTACCTTCGGCTTCTGCCCCTCAAGACTACTTTTCAGCTGTTCAAAGATTCAGCAATAGGTTTATTGTGCACCAAGAGGCTTGGAAGAGTGGCACCGCTGCTGGGGGTTGGGGTTCCCACCTGCTGAGGCAGGATGTTAGTGTACACTACGCAGTGGCACCAGGGGCCCTGGTGGGCATCTGAGGCTTTGGGATCAATGGCTTGTCCTTTGGCCCAGAGGTGACACATACTGTCACAATACTCAGTAATAAAGTCCCTGCTGCATTAGTATGTCAGTTTTGAAGCTCTCCGGTTGTAGCAAGGCCTCTCAGTCAGTGTGGATGCAGCATTTCTGAACAGAAAATTATTCTCACTCATCATCAGAACCAGCTCCAGCTCCTGGAAATCCTGGAGTCGGGCAACATCTTTGTCCTAAAATAAAACAGGGGAATGGATTAAATTTTTCTTTTCATTTAGTTAACTCCTTTATTTGTTTATTTATTTATTCAGTGTGACATGTTTGTGTCGTGATGCACGGGTGGAGGTCAGAAGACAACCTGTGGGAACTGGTTCTCTCCTTCTACCACATGGGGCCCCGGGACAAAACTCGGGTCATCAGGCTTGGCAGTAAGTACCTTTACCCATCTTGCCAGCCTAGAGCAACAGATTAATAGAAACAGTTTGTGTCTATGTTTTGTGGGTTGTGTTGATGCCAGTATTTTGGTCCATCTTCAATCTACAAGGAAAATGAAATCCCTGAGGCAGCTAAGTGGTCATCAGTCCCCATGTGCAACCTGACAATATGGAGAAAGCAGTAACGGTCTGCTACATGATGAGAACACCCTAAAGGATCAGGCAGGTGGGCATCAGTTTTCCTCAGGAACTTAGAGAAGCCAGAAACTTGATGCTGGAGAACCCATAGCTGGCTGGAGGGTCACACAGATGCCCAGGTGGGCCTCATCTCATCATATATAGCGCATACCCTAGCAGAGCACTAAGGCAAGCCCACAGGTCACCATGGGAACAAGTGAAACAGGCCCATGTAACATCCTGCTATCATCCAACCTTCAATAATGTCAGTGTATTAGACTGTGGTAGCTCACACCTTTAATCCCAGCAAAGGCAGAGGCAGGAGCACTCCCATAAGTCTAATGCTGGCCTGGGACACACAACAAATACCAAGCCAGCTAGAGCTACACATCAAAACTCTGTCTCAAAATAAATAAACAAAAGAGCAAGTAAACCAGGGTCTCTGTGGCTTAGACAAAGGGAAAAAAAGCTCGTGGATTACATTTAGTTAGCAAGCCGGGCGTGGTGGCACATACCTTTAATCCCAACACTTGGGAGGCAGAGGCAGGCGGATCTCTGTGAGTTCGAGGCCAACCTGGTCTACAAAGCAAGTCTAGGACAGCCAAGGCTACACAGAGAGACTCTGCTTTGAAAAAAAAAAAAAAAAACCAAACAAAAAAATTTAGGTTGGCACCTTGCCCATGACAAGCGCGTGCTTTAGCACTGGGCTCTAGCCTCAGTCTCCTTAGTTCTCTTCTACTGGCTTTCCCTTCAACGGTGACTCACTAACCAAGGAAGAAGTTAGGTACGTTCCAAATGCAAACAGAGTCACTTGTACTGACAGACTTCTCTTACCTTTCTTAACAGAGTATTGGGTAACTTTCTGATCTTTTCCACTTGGTCTGGATGAACACCCAGCTCACAGCAGCTCACTCTGAGCAGTTCCTGGTAGGTGAGCTCCTGCCGATCTAGTTCAATTTCAATAAAATCATTTTCTCGAAGAGATGGGTTCTGAATCCTTACCTTGAGTACCAGCTCTAGAAAGACACACAGAGAGAGATGGTAACACAGAGCTTGGTATAGCACGGTGCATGTAATGTAAGGCTGCATCACTCACTAAGAAACCCTAGGCCACTCAGTAGGGTTTATTTACATCCTTTCTGGCTCTGCCTTCTCCGCCATAGTTCTCCAAGCAAAAGAGGCAGGAGCAGCCACCCTAGTTCTATGAGGGTCACTAATCTCGGTGCCTGGACGAAAGGAGGAAAAGACTCCCGAAGGGTTTGAGTACCAAGTATACATGAGTAGGGAAAGAAGAAGAAGGTCAGAAAGAAGGAAGGCAAAATGTGGTACATGAGTAACTCTGACAGGATTCAACAATTCTAAAGTCACTTAGGCAATACAACACTCTTTAAAATAAAGACGTAAAGGAGCCAGGCATGGGTTGCATCACATGCTTATAATCCAGTAACAGGAGGTGGAGAGAGAAGGACAACAGGTTTCAGGACAGCCTGAACTACTTAGTGAGACATTGTCTCAAAACACCAAAACAATTCATCCTAGCTACTCAGGAGGCAGAGACAAGCAGATCTCTGTGAGTTCAAGGCCAGCCTGGTCTACATAGTGAGTTCCAGGCCAGCCTAAGCTATGTACCCAAATCAATTAACAAAAACAGAACAACAACAAAAAACAAAACAAAACAAAAAACCACCACCAAATCAAAACAGCAAGGGACAACAACAAATTTAAATCTAAATGTGACTTGAAACACTGCACCTTAATAAGAGTAGCACTGCTGCTCATGAGTCAGGGTTTAAAGCACTCCGCCTTTATATGCCAAGCCCGGTGTCAAGATGACTCAAGCCAAGTATTTACACACATTTGGAGATTCTGACTTGCTCTTAAAGTATGGGTCCCTCACAGCACCATGGGTCACCAATATTAGCAGGTAGAGTATGGGGTTTTCAAAACTAGGAAGTAAGTTAATTGTAGGTGAAAAGGAAACGTGTACAGCAGACTCTATGGATTTACTGGAATTAAGAGTTATGTGTACAAACTTGTGGTCTCCAATGTTCTTAAAATGATACAAATAGCCAGGCATGGTGGTACATTACTTTAATCCTACCATTTGGGAGGCAGAAATAGGTGGATCTCTATGAACTCAACACTAGCTTGTTCTACATAGTAAGTTTTGGACCAGGCGGAACTACATAGTAAGATCCTGCCAAAAGGGAGCTGGAGAGATGGCTCAGCAGTTAAGAGCACTGGCTGCTCTTCCAGAGGTCCTGAGTTCAATTCCTGGCACCCACATGGCAGCTCACAACTGTCTGGAACTCTAGTTCCAGGGGATCCAACAAGCTCACACAGAAATATATGTAGGCAAAACGCCAATGCAAGTAAAATAAATAAATTATTTAAAAAAAAAGATCCTGCCAAAAGAACAAAAAATTAAAATAAGCACACACAAAGAAATACACATATGAATATGTATATGTGAACAATGTATTATACATATACAAACATGTATATATAAATATTTGCTTCCTTCCTTTCTCCTGTCTCCTCTTCACGTCCATGGTTTTCCTTTTTCTTAGTCTCTAACTAAGCCTAGAACTGTTACACCTATAACAGCGAGGACACCTAGTGCCCACATCCTGGCTTCTAAATCTAATTTTCTACCCAAAAGACCCAGAACTCCTAGGAGAAACGGCAGATTGCAGTGTTGGTGTGGGAAGAATGACAGTATAAATCAGAAACATGTTGTTGCACTAGAAATAAGGATGTGTTCCAAGAATACTGAGGATGTGTCCACAGGATATAAGAACTAGCTTGAAGGGGTTCCCACTGGCTAAGTCAGGAACAATCTGACTATCAAAAGAATGACTGCATCTAATTACAACACACTAAATACAATATGAATCATGAGTCCAGGCTGCAGAGATGGCTCAGCAGTTAAGAGCACTGGCTACTCTTCCAGAGGACCTAGGTCCAATTTCCAGAATCCACATGGTGGTCCACAACTATCTGTAACTCATTCCAGGAAACCCAATGCCCTCTTCTGGACATAGTATTCAGACATACATGCAGGCAAAACACCCATACCAGAAAAAAAAATCACAAGTTTATATGTCTATAAATGAGAAAGAAAAGTCCTTTTCTAGTGAGATTTGTTTTTATTTTATTTTTCGTCCAAACTGGAGTTACAGACAGTTGTGAGCTGCCATGTGGGTGGTAGGAATTGAACCCAGGTCCTCTGAAGAGTGTTCTTAACCACTGAGCCATCTCTCCAGTCACTCAAAGTCCCTTTCTTTATTTTGTTTTATGTACATTGGTGTTTTGCATGCATGCATGCATGTATGTATGTATGTATGTATGTGTGAGGGTGTCAGATCTTAGAGTTACAGACAGTTGTGAGCTGCCATGTGTGTGCTGGGAATTGAACCCAGGTCCTTCAGAAGAATAGTCAGTGCTCTCAACCTCTGAGCCATCTCTCTGGCCCTCAAAGTCCCTTTCATAGCATAATACCAAGTAATAAATAAAGAAGAAATGACAGAAAGCCGTATTTTCACCAAATAACTGCTCTGAGCCCTTCAAAATTATAGAGTCAAGAACAATAGGGGGAAAGGCTAGAAAGATGGGTCAACTTTTAAGAATACTTGCTGTTTTTCCAGAGCAGAATTTGGTTCAAAGTACCCACGGAAGGTGGCTCATACAGTCTACAACTCTAGTTCCAGGAGATCTGACACCCACTTCAGCCTCTCAGGGCATTGTATATATATGGCATACGTACATGAAGGCAAAACACTCATTACATTAAAAAAAAAAAAAAAAAAAACTTTAAAAAAAATTTAATCTTTTTTAAGATGTATTTATTTTACATATTTTGTCTACATATATGTATGTGAATCATGTGTATATAATGCAGAAGGCACTGGATCTCTTCGAACTGGAGTTACAGACAGCTGTGAGCTACAATGTGGATATTGGGAATGGAACCAGAGTCCTCTGCAAGGGTAGAAAGTAGTCTTAACTGCTGAACCCCATAATACTTCCTCTCTAGTTCTGTCTGTGGTTTTTGTTGTTGTTGTTTTGATTTGTTTTTTGTTTTCTGTTTTTTTTTGAGACAGGGTTTCTCTGTGTAACAGCCCTGGTTGTCCTAGATCATATTATGTATACCAGGCTGGCCTCAAACTCAACAGAGATCCACCTGTCTCTGCATCCTGAATGCTGGGATTGAAGGCATGATCCATGCTACCACGCCTAGCCTGAATACATCTTTCTTTTAAAAAAAAAGAAAGAAGGTAGTGGCACACACCTGTAATCCCAGCACTCAGGGAGCCAGAGGCAGGCAGATCTCTGGTCTACAAATTGAGTCCAGGTCAGGCAAGGCTACACAGAAAAACCCTGTCTGGAAAAACAAAACAAAACAAGACAATAAAGGGTAAAGGGATGGCGTATGTTTCAGATTAAAGAATAATAAAATGGCATAATAACCAAGTGTAATATCTATTGTTAAGACAACTGACAGAATTTAAGTATGGACTACCAGTTTAAATCAATATTAAATCAAAATTGTGTTTTCTAAATTCAACACCTGTACTATAGTCATATGAGAAAATTCTTGTTCCTGGGAATGGTAGAAAAGGAACATATTTTCCTATTTTAAGGTAAAAGTATACAGTTTATGAATATTGAGTGAAGAGAGTCCCTTAGGCAGGTCTTGTAACTTTCTCCTAGTTCTATAAGTATACCCTAACTAAACAAACAAATAATCTTCAGTCTCCTGTTGCTGAGGCTGCTTGCTGCTAAAGTGTTACCTTGCATATTAAATGGAAATGCTCCGGTGAAGAAAAACGGCTGGAATGCTGGCGCTGGTCCTGCATATGTCCCATTTTGTGGCTCCAGAGACACAGGTGGCTTGGATGGGACAGAGAACAGGGAGCGGTTCTGACTCACTGGTGGCTGACAGACAGGACCAGGTTTTGTGCTTTCTGGTGTTCTGAGCATGGCAGAGGGGGCAGAAATATCACCATTCTGAACCAGTGCCAAAGAGGTGTGGTCCCTAGGAAAGGCCCCTAGCAGAGAGGGTTCTGTGGGGGCAAGCAATGGAGGCGAGCCATCTGCAGGGGGTGATGCTGGAGGTGTGGAGGGACCCCCATTCTGCAGCTGGGTGGAGTCTTCTGCTGCAGGGGTATAGATGAAAGGGAAGGGTGGGTTGGCCAGATAGTTGGGAACAAAGGGCAGTTCTGACTCCTTCTTCAGCTGGGGGAACTCGTCATCATCAGCTTCTTCCACTTAAAAATAGAAAAATACAGAACATAAAACTTAATAAGAAACGAGCACAGTGAGAGCTAGTGTCAGCTGAAACGCGGCAAACACTTTGGTCAGGACTTACTGCCTCTTCAGGTCAAAAGAGAAAACAACATTTCATTAGGTTTATGACTACCATTTTTACTACTGTTTTCAATTTTACAAAATAAAAACAAAACAAAACAAAAACTTATAATATTGGCCTCCTTGGGAAAAAATGGAATTACAACCTTGACATAGTAAAAAAATAAGACCAGTTATTTGGTCAGCATCAATGTGGCCAATAATACATCTTAGACTCACCTCCCATAATCTTCCTGATTTCTCTCCTTGATGTTAACTGCACTGGCATTTCTCCTTTGGTTGTCAGAATCTCTCTGTCCGCTCCTGATTTTAGCAGGTAAGAGACCACCTGCCCATGGTTTCGTTTACAGGCCCAGTGTAAACAGGTCCTGTTCCAAAGAAAGGAGAAAGAATGACTGAAAAAGAGAAAAGGTGATTCAAGATTTCAAATTAGCCAGGCGTGGTGGTGTACACCTTTAATCCCAGCATTTGGGAGGCAGAGGCAGGTGGATCGCTGTGAGTTCAAGGCCAGCCTGGTCTACAAAGCAAGTCCAGAACAGCCAAGGCTACACAGAGAGAATCTGTCTCAAAAAACAAAACAAAACAACAACAAAAATATTTCAAATTATAAATATCAGTAGATAAATATACACAAGCTTATTAGACATCAGCTAGAACTCAGAAGTCAGGTCAGCAATTTCAATTTTTCATTTTATAAAGCAGATGATCAAAATATTAATATAGGGGCTAGAGAGATGGCTCAGAGGTTAAGATCACTGGTTGCTCTTCCAGAGGTTCTGAGTTCAATTCCCAGCAACCACATGGTGGCTCACAACTATCTATAATAATATCTGGTGCCCTCTTTAGGCATACGGGCACATATGCAGGCAAAACACTGTGTACATAATAAATAAATAAATCTTTTAAAAAATATATTAATATACCCAAGAATGGTGGCACAGACCTTTAATCCCAGCATTTGGGAAGCAGAAGCAGGCAGATCTTTGTAAATTTTTGTGTGTTTTTGTTTTGTTGTTGTTGTTTGTTTTCTGAGACAGGGTTTCTCTGTGTAGCCTTGGCTGTCCTGGACTGGCTTTGTGGTCACTTTGCTGGCCTCAAACTCACAGCAATCTGCCTGCCTCTGGCTCCCCAAGTGCTGGGATTACAGGCTTACACCACCTGATCTCTGTCCATCTTAAGGACAGCCTGGTCTACATAGTGAGTTCCAGGCCAGACAAAGCTACGTAGAGACACCCCCACCCCCCAATCCCCAGTAAGAATATTTTAATATTTTTAAATTTCATTCTCGGGGCTGGAGCTGTAACGCAGTGGTTAAGTGCTTGCCTAGAATGCACAAAGCCTACCTGGGTTCAAGCCTAGCACTGCAAAATAAATAAAGTTTTAATTTCTAGTCCACAAGAAACATCAATTAACCCCAGGCTCTTCAGTGCAATGACACTTCAGGACGCCGCTCTACCAGGAGCTATCTCCTATCTGCAGCTCCTCTGCTGTGTCTATCGTTACCACAGCAGGGACGACTGCATCAGTCTTAGCTGCTTATTCCCTTTTCTACACACGCCTACGCACATATATGATTTCCAAACTTCCATTTTCCAAAATGCTGCCTTTTCTCAATGTCTCCAGAAGGCTACAAACATATCCTCCTCTAGTGAGACCCTGCATACATCCTTTGTACTCTGGAGACACCGAAAACGAGGCCATCAACAGCCAAAGTGCTTCAAGAACAGACTCTCCTTCCGGAACAGCCTCACTTAAGCAAAACTACTTAATATTGTATACACAGAGGTGCTCAACAGTCCAAAGGACTGTTACTTTGACATTGAATACAAATTTAATGAGCACCCCTCAAAAATGCCATCTTAACAGAAGTTGCATCCTCAGGCACACAGCAGAATGCGTATTATGGAAGGAAAATACTTTTTTTCCCATTTTGAACTCATTCTCTCCTCACTCATTCCCCATTTTGAACATAATACTCACCAACTCTAATTTAACCAAGATAAGCATCTCCAGACCTTATAGCCAAACCCAGATGAGATAATGAACACACAGAGGCTCAGCAGAGACCACTCACCTGGGAAGTGCACCTATCTGTAATGTTTAGTTCATTCCAGGAGAAGCTGATTTGCTTTGTATACCTTTACATTAATGACTTAGGGAACTCTAGCTTGAATGACTGGGAGGGAGCCACAAACATTTCAAAGCGACAGTCCATACCATCATTCACCATCCAGGTGCCTTTAGTGTTCTCTTTGACAAAAAATGACTGGCCATGTGGAAAAAATGGAGAAGAGGCCTTTAAAATTATTTTGTGATGCGACAACCCAGGGCCTCACACATGCTAGGCAAGTGCTTCCTCACTGAGCACATCCCCAGCAGAGGGTGAACAGAAGGATCTACCTGACATATACAGATGCTTGTGTGTGTGCGCGCGCACACGCGCATGTGTGGTACCAGAGACTGAAACAATGACCTCACATTAGGCAAGCACTCTACCCTTGAGCTTCATCTCCAGCCCAAGTGCTTATTTCTTATCACTTAGTGAACCTAGGATAAAATGGACATTGTTTAGGATAGAGAGATCCAAATGTTCCTTGATTCTGAGGAAATTGCAGCTCAGAGTTTGTTTGTATGGAGATGTCTGTGGCATAAGCTTGAAAAGTGAATAATTACAATAAATGAGTACCCAAAAATGAAAGGCTCAGGCTAAGGAAAAAAAAAAAGTATATTCCCTTTTGGAAAGAAGTTCTTGCTTGCTAGTGGTAAGTTGCTCATCCATGGCAAGCTGGAGAGTGAGCGAGTAACTCATTGGGAGTGGGTCAGAGAGGCCCCGAGGCGAACCAGCTGCCGTAATTAGAGTACCACCAGAGTCGAGTGACTATGAGCAGCTAGAACTCACAACCATTGCAGCCAGGCAGTATTTTCAACTTCTTCATAAACCATTATGCTTGTTTCTAGGGCCAAAGGGGACACATGACACTTGAATTACAATTGATGTGGAAACTCTATTTTTGAACCTCAACTCTTTAAACTCTACATTTGCAGTCAGACTATCCCATTAGGGCTGGGAAGTATTTTAGACCAGAGGCTTTGGGCATCATTCATCAACCAGGCATCATTCATCACTGCTGAAACTGTGGTTACTGAGCAACCAAGAACTGAAAGCAGTCACAGCCTAGTTTCCAATGTTGGAAAGAGTTGGCTGTTTTCCAGGGTAATTTTATATGTCTCCCAACATGTTGCCTAATAAGAAGAAAATAACAATAGCTAACACAAACATAATACTTTACATCTTGGGCATTGTTCTAAAGGCTGAACTCATTTAATCTTCAAAATACCCCCTGAGGAGCTGGGTACAGTGGGGTTTGCCTATAGCCCCAACTACTCAGTAGACTCGGGTAGGAAGAAGGTAACTTTGAGGACAGGAGTTAAGGCCAGGCCAGGCAACATAGCAAGGCCAAGTCTAAAAAGAAAGAAACAAAAAAAGAAAGAAACAAGGAAAGAAAGAAAGAGGAAAAACCTACTAAGCCCGGTGAGGTGGTGCATGCCTATAATCTCAGGACTCTGGGAGGCAGAGGTAGGCAGATCTCTGTGAGTTCGAAGCCAACCTGGTCTACAAAGCAAGTTCCGGACAAACAAGGTTTGCCTTGAAAAAACCAAAAAGAAGAAAAAGAAAGAAAGGCCTACTATTGTGAACATTCATCACTCATTTAGCAAACAAATAAGCAAATTATGTAGTGTGCTAAGTGAATATAAGTGTTATAGGGAACAGAGCAAGAGATTAGGGAATGGCAGGGGTTGGGAGGGAGTTGCAGTTTTAAACTGACAGACAAGGAAAAGTCTTACCATGAAGCTAACATCTAAGCTGGGATCTGAAAGAGGACAGAGAGCAAACCATGGGCATATGGATGAAAAGCTCTCTAGACAAGAGGGAAGGCAAAATGCAAAAGTCTAGAACTGGGGCTTTACTGTTGTTCTCGGAGGCCAGGGGAATGGAAAGAAGTGAGTAAGGAAGCAAATCTCAAGACATGAGGCTCAAAGGTCAAGCACAGGAGTGGAAACTGGCTTCTTCTCAGAATAACATGGAGGTAATGAGGACTTTGAGTGAAGTAATCCACGTCTAAGTCAGGGTGACGGCTGCAGTATAGCAAGGAGACTAGGACCAATACTATGCCCCTGTCTCACAAGATAAACTGTGGTGGCTCTGTGTGACGGTGCCGCCAAAGAGCTTGTGAGAGGTAGGCAGATGCTATCTGAACACGGCGGCAGCAGAATGGCTGATGGTTTGTGGTGTGTGAAGGAAAGACAGGGACCAAGGACAGTGTGCTGTGCCCTGGTCCTAGAAGAGGCTGAGATGAGACGGACTCAAAGCACTAGGCCAAGAGCCTAAGGCGGGATAAAGGAAATCTAGTAATCCCCTCTTGGACTGAATCGACTGGAGTTAGAATTTCCTCTTTGCCAAGCCTCCTCACGTGACTTCAGACTCACCTGACACTCACATGGCAGGCATGGTGCTGAGGGCTCAGTGCTGGACTCGTTTCCAGCTCTACCAGTTACTTGAAGGCTAACGGTCATGTAGACTAATGAAATACCAAATTTAGTAATTTAGGGACGGTTTGAAAATTGGATGGTTCTTAATCTTTAAAATGGAGAAAAGGACAATAACTTATATCCCCAGAGAGTTGGGAGCCAGGTCAACGGCTTGAAAGCACATCCTGTGCCAGAGCGTGCTCAATGAGTGGTCGCGACTTACTATCCTTCATCTCAATAAACGCTAACAATCCTTCTGAAATAACTGGAAAGGGAAGTAGCTCAGACAAGACCACACACAGCTAGGCAGGCAGAACCTGCAGCAACCTGCAGCTCATTGCGCTATAAAGCACTGCCTCCCAGTGCCAACACAGAAATTCACACTTGGACACCAGGGCAAGGCAAACACAACTACGGGTGTTTTAACTGCAAACACAACTACGAGTGTTTTAATTGCAAACATTTCAAGTCAAGAAAGTAGTGTCCGCTGTCCCGTGGCTGTGGACAGCTGTCTGGGCTAGTTTCTCTATGGTAAGGAGTCTGGTAGATTTCTCAGAAAGTACACCAGGTATGACTCTGATATGATAGTAACAACTGGGCGACCAGGGCAAGCATTGTCTGGGACTCAAATGATTTCCAGTGCCCTTTCAGTTCCAAAATGTATGGCTGGATTTATAGGGGAATAGCGATGGGGGCTTCAAACTCATTTTAACTTTAAACTAGCCCAAGAGACTAGTTAAACATTACTTGAATTAGGCCGGGCGTGGTGGCGCACACCTTTAATCCCAGCACTCAGAGAGGCAGAGGCAGGCAGATCGCTGTGAGTTCAAGGCCAGCCTGGTCTACAAAGTGAGTCCAGGACAGCCAAGGCTACACAGAGAAACCCTGTCTCCAAAAACCAAACCAAACCAAACCAAACCAAAACCAAACAAAACATTACTTGAATTAAATAAAAATTTAAATGTAAATTCCAAAAGGGGTAGAATAATACCACATTCAGTTACTTGAAACCGAAGACTTGATCACATCTTAAAATGAGATTCCTTAGTCAGGCATGGTGGCACACACCTTTAAACCCAGCACTCAGGAAGCAGAGGCAGGAGGATCTCTGTGAGTTGGAAGCCAGCCTGGTCTACAAAGAAGAGTTCCAGGACAGCCAGGGCTGCTACACAAGGAAACTCTGTCCCAAAAAACAAACAAAACAAACAAACAAACAAACAAAAAACAGAGAGAGAGAGAGAGACAGACAGACAGACAGATTGCTTCCATATTTAATTGGGAAGGAGGCCATCTACAATTAGACATCTAAAGCCTTGGGTAAAACTCTCTATTGGAAATTGTACTAAGAAAACAAAGCACTACAGGGCAAACAAATGAGTCTCTTCTCAAGAGGCAACAGCAAACCACTGTTGTATTGAAACAACAGAGGCAAAATTATTATGCAAGTGGTGGGGTTTTGTAGTTCTTGTTTCTTTTTTCCTGGTCTTGGCTAAAGAAATCGTGCTGGTTTTAAGATTGGCATTTGATCGGTTGCTTATGCTTTCATCTCTGCACGAAGTGTTCTTCAGAAGCGCCCGGGGCAAAATAACTCAAGCCTGATGAAATCCAGAGCAGAGTCGCTGAGAAATCAAAGCCTCTAGCATTACCACCATTCGAGCCAAGCTAACAAGGGGGCACGCACGGGGAGTGGAGTGGGCTCCAGTGTCCCCGAGGGCGCTGTCCGCGGTGGACCACAGAAGGTATGACCTGGGGAAGATGCGCCCCCGTCTGCACGAGGCAATTGGGTCAGGGCTAGTCTCGAAAGGGCACAATCTGGGAGGCCTTAAAAGTACCCCGCTTCACCTTAGCCGGCGCCCTGGGTCACTGATGACTGCTCCACGCCCCGAGCTAGTGGCCCTGAACCCTAGGCCTCCCCCGCTCGCCACTTACCAGCCGTTGACCTCATTTTGGGAGTTCACATCCACCCCGCTTTCCACCAGTTTCTGCACCTCCCGAATGTCCCCCAAGGCCGCTGCCTCCCGCAGCCTCTCCTGCTGCTCCTTCTGCTCTAGGAGGGCGCTCATCTTCCCCAGGGCCCCGGGCCCCCGGCCGCCCCGCCCTGAGCCTGTCAGCGCCGCCGCCGCCTCCGCGGCCCACTCCGGGCCATGGGGAGGGAGCGCTGGGCTCACCCGCCCCACTCGCGCCTCCGCCCGCGCCCGGCCCGGGGCCTTGTGCTCCCGCCCGCCCGCCGGCAGATCCCCAGCTGCTCCTGGCCCACAGGCCCAGGCCTCCACCCCCGCCGCGCCTCCGAAGGCCGGCTCCGGGGGACCCTATTCACTGTGACAACATTGACCCAGATATTTTTCGTTCCGACCCGCGGCCCCACCGCCCCGGCCGGCTGTTTATGTAACCACCGCACTGGATTATCTGCTGTGATTCACTGGCTATTTTTAGACCTCCCACCCAGCAGTTTCCAGCGAGGACAGACACCGGAATAGTTGGGGGGCGGAGGGACCCGACTTGCTTGAGAGCCAGAAAAGCCTTATCCTCTGGAGCAGGCTGTTTAGCAGGCATTAAAAATAATTGGTGGGGGCCGGGCGTGGTGGCGCACGCCTTTAATCCCAGCACTCGGGAGGCAGAGGCGGGCGGATCGCTGTGAGTTCGAGGCCAGCCTGGTCTACAAAGTGAGTCCAGGATGGCCAAGGCTACACAGAGAAACCCTGTCTCGAAAAACCAAAAAAAAAAAAAAAATAATAATTGGTGGGTTTCCACCCCCACTGTCCCAAGTTTGGGTAGCTCTTTTTCTATCTGAGCCAATTTTTACCCAGCAGGACGGGAAATGCGCTGAAAACGATCCTACTATAATATGCCCATTATTTGCAGAGATAGATGACACTGTTCTTTCTTATTTTTGTCAGTGCTTGGGACCATTTGGCTAGAATATTTATTTCAGTTTTATTGTTTTACCCCTTATCGTTTTTAGACAGAAATTCTTCTAACTTGGCTTTCATGAAAATGAACATTGTTTATAGTTCATAAAATGCAACTCATTATATCTTATAAATTATAATTATTACTCTGAAAGCGCTGTAAAGAAAGACGGGGCGGGCTGGGGAGGGGTGCTTAGTCATCTCGGTCCTGAACCTAGGCACTGAGGGTAGAGCTGTGGTGCGTTCATAAACAGCAGTGTGCAGTACTCCTTGCCTAACCTAGCTAATGGGGCTCAGAGCCTCGGTTGGCACTGTTTTACCACCCAGTGGGAGAAACAGAAAATATTGTTTTGCTGAGCTCAGGTGCCTTGGAGAGATTCCTGATGTGGCACTGGCAAGAACTTTGCAGATGGGCTGAGAAGATTAAGGAAAACGCCCTGGGGAGGCAGAGAGGAGGGCCTGAACAAAGAGGAGATGAAATAGAAAGGGATAAATATAGGTAGAGAGTCTTTATTTCCATTTCTCGGGGCTGCCAAGGGCGCACAGCATGCGTTTGTCTTGTTACTGTTTAAGAAAAAGCAATGTCTGTTTATTATGATACAGGAATTCACACCGCACACACTGCACACCAGGAGCGATGCATAGCAACTGACTAGGCACTCACACTGACCCCGGTGGCAAATTGGAACACTGCTTGAGCTTGTGCTTTTCCTTGCTTCCTCAATTTAAAATTTAATTCTCAGATCCAGCGTGGTACTCCGTCTGATGTTGATATGGATGGATTGGCACTCCAGATGAACACAACCTGGAAAAACATGGAAAGAAATAGAAATCTAAAAAAAAAGGAAGGAGCTGGAGGGATGGCTCAGTGGTTAAGAGCACTGGCTGCTCTTCCAGAGATCCTGAGTTCAATTCCCAGCAACCACATGGTGACTCACAACCATCTGTGATAGAATATGAATCCTTCTTCTAGTGTGCATGAAGACAGAACACTCATATACACAAAATAAACACATCTAAAAAAAAAAAAAAAGATAGTATGACCAGGCATGGTGGTCCACGCCTTTAATCCTAGCACTTGGGAGGCAGAGGCAGGCGAATATCTAAATTTGAGGCCAGTCTGATCTACAAAGTAAATCCAGAACAGCCAGGGCTGTTCCACAGAGAAACTGTCAGGAAAAACCAAATGAATAATAACAGTAATAATAATGATGATGATGAAAGGCACTTTTTAAAAAATAGTAGTGGCCTGGCAGTGGTAACATCTGCCTTTAATCCCAGCACTTGAGAGGCAGATTTCTAAGTTTGAGGCCAGCCTGGTCTACAGAGTGAGTTCCAGGACAGTCAGGGATACACAGAGAAACCCTGTCTTAAAAACAAAACAAGGGCTAGAGAGATGACTCAGAGGTTAAGAGCACTGGCTGTTCTTCCAAAAGTCCTGAGTTCAATTCCCAGCAACCACATGGTGGCTCACAACCATCTATTGTGAGATCTGGTGCCTCCTTCTAGCATGCAGGCACACAAATAAAACAAAACAAAGATGGTAGTAGGTACTTTATCACGTGTGGTAGAGTACATACCCAAACAAGGCCCGGCATTTCAGAACTGGAAAGACAAACAAACAAATCTGTTGCAGTAGCAACAAAAGTTAGATGCACTCCAAAATTTACATTTTTTTTAAAAAAATAAGAATTGGTAAATTTTCTTTCCTTGAAAGGATTATATTAGGGACTAGGGAGATGTCAACAGTTAGGAGCACTTGCTGCCCTTGTAAAAAGGCCCAGGGTTTGGTTCTCAGCACCAACATGGTGGCTCACAGCCATATGTAACTAGTTCCGGGGGGGTTAGATGCCCTCTTCTGACTTCTTTAGATCTAAGCACGTACATGTGCACATGCATACATACATGCTGGCAAAAACACACAAACACACAAAACAAGTAAAAAGAAGAAAGAAAGAAAAAGAAAAGCAACTGAATGTGAACCAGGAGACCAAGCCAGTATGCAGCATTGCTGCACGGCTTTCTCTCCCGCCCTGCCTCTAGATTCCTGCCCTGCTTGCCTTCCTGCCCCGGTTTCCCTTTATGATAGCGTATAAGCTGAAAAATGGAATAAACCCTTCCTTTCCTAAGTTGTTTTTGATCATGATGTTTATCACACAGCAACAGAAAACAAACTAAGAGCTAAGTGGTGGTACACACCCTTAATCCCAGCACTCGGGAGGCAGAGGCAGGAGGATCTCTGTGAGTTTGAGACCAGCCTGGTCTACAGAGCGGGTCCAGGACAGCCAAGGCTACACAGAGAAACCCTGTCTCGAAAAAACAAAAACAAAAACAAAAAAGCAAATTAAGGATCCACACTTACGTCCTCATGCATTCTTGGCAAACACTTTACTGAGCTATCTCCTTAGACTTGAATTAGCTAAAATCTATTAACTCAGTTGTCTGGGGACCTATATTTAGTTTTGCTGTTGTTGTTGTTGGGTTTTTTTTTGTTTTTTGTTGTTGTTGTTTTCATCTCTTTTGTTGCCAACGATTCAACCCATGGCTTCACACATGTCAGGATGGCTCTCTGCCTTGGGGCTATATACTTCTGGCCCAGGAAGCTGTGTTTCTGTTTGTTTTTTACTTTTATGTAGTGGAGCAGCCCAGTAAGTGGGAGGTTGGGGCAGGTAGGCGTGAATACTAAATTCAGAAAGGAGATCTGAGCTGAGGTTGAGACCTGACACTCAGCAGCAAAGGTGCTGGCTGAAGTCATGGAAACAGAAGAGATAATCCCAAGAGAGTTGGTGAGTACTGAGAGAAGACAGCCAGGCAGGACTCTGAAAGAACACTCAGAATTCTAATGATGGCGGGAAAGTCTCCAAGAGGCTTGAGGATGAACAACAGGAAGCTGGGGGGGGGGGGGGGGGGGGAGGAGCCATGCAGTGGGCGGGGCTAGTGATGGGCGACTCACAGGCTCAAGAGTAGCAGAACTGGAAGAAAGGACTAAGAGGTATACATTTGTGGCCTTGGAAAGTTACAGTGGAGTAGTGGAGGAAGCCTTGGTTTTTCTCATTCTGCCAAGGACTGCCGTTAATTTCTGATCCTCCTGCCTCAGCTTCCTAAGTGTTATGTTTTAGCCTTTTTTTGGGTTTGCTTCCCTCTAGTTTTTCAACACATTTCAATCTAGCTTCTATTTATAAGATTCAAAGAATATATATATATATATATATTTAGGTTTTTCAAGACATAGTTTATCTGTGTAACAGTCCTGACTATACTGGACTTGCTTTTTGCAGAGCAGGCTGGCCTTGAACACACAGTGATCCACTTGCCTCTGCCTCCCACGTGCTTTTTTGTTTGGTTTTGGTTTTGGTTTTGGTTTTTGAGTCAGGGTTTCTCCGTGTACTAGTCCTGGCTGGCTTGGAATGTTCTTTGTAGACCAGGCTGGACTCGAACTCACAGCAATCTGCCTGCTTCTGCCTCCCAAGTGCTGGGTTTCAAAGAATATTTTTTAAAAGTTCCTCTGCTACCAGACCTTCAACAGTTTTCATCAATGCTATCAATTTCATGTTTTTTAAACTTTTTTTTTCTTTCCTTAACTGTAAACTCTTCAGGTTTCTGGTTGGGGAAATATGCTAGCACACTGGGAGGCTGAGGTAGGAGAATCAGTCTTGAGCTTGAGGTCTGGTTTTTCCCCTGTCTGGTTGGAGCTTTCTCATGGTTCTCAGCAGTTCCACAGGGAGCTGACCTCTGCCCTTTGACAACGAAAAGGTAATCATTCTCCCTTGCTACTAACAGAGTTAAAAACCCGTTGGCAGCCGGGCAGTGGCACATGCCTTTAATCCCAGCACTCGGGAGGCAGAGGCAGGAGGATCACTGTGAGTTCAAGGCTAGCCTGGTCTACAAAGCAAGCCCAGGACAGCCAAGGCTATATAGTGAAACCCCGTCTCAGCAAACAAATAAACAAACAAAAAGTTGAGTCTCCTCTACCAATGTGCAGAGTGTAGCAATTTATTTAGTTCTCATGCTAATGCTGATGAGGAAGACACATAACCCTAGTTACAGATGAGGAAACAAAGGGAGAGAGGAAGTCTTGTTGAGGTTTTTGTTGTTAGGTTGGTCCCTTTTGTCCCCTCCCCTTTGTTTTTTTTTTTTTTAATTGTTTTTGTTTTTTGTTTTGTTTCAATACAGGGTTTCTCTGAATAATAGCCCTGGCTCTCCTGGAACTCTTTTTGTAGAACAGGCTGGCCTTGAACTCACAGAGATTCGCCTGCCTCTGAGCCCTTTGGTTGTTTGAGACAGGGTTTCTGTGTAGCCCTGGCTATCCTGGAACTCAACTCTATAGAACGGGCTGGACTCCAACTCAGAGATTAGCCTGCCTCTGCCTCTTAAGTGCTAGGACTAAAGGCGTGAGCAGCACTTCCGGCATCCTATTTTTTAAAAAAAAAAATTTTATTTATTTTATGCATATGAGTGCTCTATTCGCATGTACACCTGCATCCCAGAGAAGGGCATTAGAGGGTATGCATGGTTGTGAGCCACCATGTGGTTGCTGGGAAATGAACTCAGGACCTCTGGAAGAGCAGACAGTGCTCTTAAGCGCTAAGCCGTCTCTTTAGCCACCCAGGGCTCCAATTTTTAACCCTAATCTTTTTTTTTTTTTACATTCTATTTTATATGCCATAGTCCGTATGTGTGGATGTGCATGTGGAGGTCAGAGGACAACTTTCATGAGTTTGGAGCTTGCGTGGTGTGACTGTGTGATAGACATACAAGCCACACCACGAGGCAGACCCAAGAGGCTTTATCGGAAGGGTAGACAGAGGTGATCTCTGGGGAGAGGGGAGAGAGTGTGGGAGGGAGAGAAGGAAAGAGGGAGAGATGCGGGGGGGTTTGTGAGCATCCTGTGTAAAGCGACCTGGTGCATGAGCAGAGAGTGCACTGGTAATTTAGGGGGACCTGAATGCTGGTGGCTGGTGGTGACGTGCTTCTGATGACAGCGACATATTTTAGGGTGGCTTTGAGGTTTCCTGTTTTCCCATGGTCCTCAGGGCCTTTGGGAGGGCTGTTCTGCTGCCTAATTACTAACAATGAGTTGGTTTTCTCCTCTCACGGTGTTCAGGGATGGGTCAAGCTTGTCAGCAGATGCCTTTCAGTCTAGCTATCTGGTGGTTGGGGTTTTGTCGTTCGCTTAAATTTTTTTTTTAAATTTGTTTTAGATAGGGACTCACAGTGTATCCATGCTGGCCTGGAACAATAATCCCCCTGCTCCACCCAACCAAGTGGGGGAGATTATTCCACTGTTCCCAACTGCACACATATTTTGTTGTTTTTGAGACGAAGTTTCACTATGTAGCCATGACTGGTTCCAAACTCCATAAGTGAGCCAGGCTGGACTTGACCCTCTTGTCTCTGTCTCTGGATAGCTGGGGATTAAAGGTGTGCACGCTTTATAATTAAAGGTATTAAGCTAGGCGTGGTGGCACACCCCTTTAATCCCAGCACTCGGGAGGCAGAGGCAGGCAAGATCACTGTGTTCGAGGCCAGCCTGGTCTACAAAGTGAGTCCAGAACAGCCAAGGCTACACAGAGAAATCCTGTCTCGAAAAACAAACAAAAGTATTAAATTAATACATTTGAAGAAATTCCAGAATCCGAGTTCAGCACTCAGCATGAAGACCAGAGTTTAATCCCCAGCACAAACATGTAAAAAACTCGGTGGTTTATAATTGCAGTGCTAGGCAAGTAGACATAACAGAACCTTTGAGGCTTTCAGGCTGACAGAAAGCTGAGGTCCCAGTGCAACACCTTTCTTTCAAGGTCTCTCTCTGTAACAGCCGCGGCTTTCCTGGAACTCACTGTAGTACAGGCTGGCCTCAAACTCACAGAGATCCACCTGCCTTTGGCTCCCAAGTGCTAGGGCTAAAGGCGTGTAGGGCCGAGACTCTTAGCTCATGTCCTTAACTCGGGAAGCAGAGGCAGGTAGATCTGTGAGCTCGAGGCCAGCCTGGTCTACAGAGTTCCAAGACAGCCAGGGATACACATAGAAACTCTTGTCTCGAAAAAAAACCAAAAGCACATAAAACAAAAAGTGGATGGGTCCTAAAGAACGAACTGTAGAGGTTTGACCTCTTCTCTTCCTCTATGGGCCCCTAAACACACAGTAACACTTGCACTTCACACAAAACGAAGGAAAATAAATTCCTGGATGGGAGGGTTAGGGGCAATAAATAATTCCCACACCGCACATAGCCTATCCCTCAATTTTCCACCCTAAAAGTCAAGGAAATCCGGACAAAACCAGGTAGAGGAGTTGGGAATTTAAGCTTAAGGTCATAGTTTGGTCCCTAGCATCGAAATGGGTGGGTGGGTGGGGGCTGCTGACAGTGAAGTAAACCCAATGTCGAGGAGACAGTAACTATAGCGACTAGGAAAATGGAGTCTGAGCACGAACGTAGCTTTCTCTTCTTGTTTCCCTTACTGGAAGATGGCAGCCTGGGCACCACGTGGACAAAGGGACATTTTCTCCATTTCGGGTCTAGCTTGTTGTTTGCCCGAAGTGAAAAAGGCCGAGCTCCACAGCGACTAGGGAAATCTAAGGCTGCGCGGACCACGGCACGGCGGGGCGGAGTCAGCGTCTGGCCCCGGCTTGCCCCAGGCCTGGCCCGGAGGTCCCGCCCCCGTCGCCCGCGAAGCGGCGCAGGCACCGCACCGCCCGGGCCTAGGCGTGTCTCCGCGGGCGCACGGCATGCTGGGAAGGGGCCCGGGCGGCGGCCATTTTGTCTTATCGGCTGCTCTTTGGAAGAGGCTTTTTCGGCTTGAGAGTGGGCCGAGGGGTTTGGCGGCCGCCGAGTGGCTGGTGTTTTTCGTTGGTGGGTGCTAGGGCTGGTGTGAGCAGCCGCCCGGAGGAAGCACCATGATTTCGGCCGCGCAATTGTTGGATGAGTTAATGGGCCGGGACCGAAACCTCGCCCCGGACGAGAAGCGCAGCAACGTGCGGTGGGACCACGAGAGCGTAAGTCCCGTGGGCCTTGGGCCTGTGCCCAGGCGCCTGGGGGGGGAGGGGAGGGCGCGGGCCGGGCCCGGGTGGGGGTGGGTGGGTGTCCCTGCGCGATTTGGGGTCCCGGCCACGCAGACTGAAGCACCTGACGGCTGAGGGAGGCGGGAGGGTGGCCCAGGAGGAAGGATTCCGCGCGAACCCCGGGAATTGGGTGATTTGTTGTTCCTGTGGAGGAAGTCCGGGATTGCG